>NC_133649.1:237848321-238084845 GCF_009905375.1 Apium graveolens | reverse complement strand
TCTTAAAAGTATATCTCAATTTATGTTTTGTGTCGTACTGTTAGCACTTGTTGAGCATTTGGCTCACTCCTTGCTTTACCCTGATATTACAGCTAGCAGCTATGGTTATATTCAAGCAGACTGCCCGTAAGACCTGTGATGCTGATGCTTATGTTCGAGCTCAGGTAGAATAAGTAGTAATAGTTGTGTGAGGACTCGGTATTTGTAATCAGATGTAACAGTTGGTAGTGTTGGGCTGTTCCAAACCCTAAACTGTAAGATCTTGGATTTGGTTGTGTATTTTTCATTAAAATGATGTAATAGCTATATTTATTTTGCTGTTTAAGTTGGGGGTGTGATATGTAAAGCTAGGGTTTGAAGTTCTATACCTTCTTGAAGCTTTTAATCAATGAAAGATCCTTGGAATGCCCATGGAAGCCTTGATCTATGCTTAAGCTACCCTGTCCTTACAAATAAAATCAAGAATCAAAAATTTGTTCTTGAAAATTGCAATTCACCCTAAACCTTTTAGGAATTGTTTAACTAGGTAAACCTTGGATTCTTGGATCCAAACTTATAGCATAACTAAGTTATGAATTATGGAAGCTAAGGAAACAAACCTTATAATTTTTGAAGGTGTATAGCTTGAGTTTTTGAAAAACTCCTCCTTGTTTTCTTCCAAAATCCGAGAGCAAGAGATGGGGGAAAGAAGAAAAATGTGTTTGTTTGGTTGCTTTTGATTTTGGTGTTTGTGAAATGAATACTTGGTAGAGATTGCTTTGATAAAGTGATGACATTACTTGGATGACCTCACCTCTAAGCCACATGTCTTTCCCTTATGGTTTGATGATGTCACTTTCTCTTTTAACCACATGTTTTAGCTTCTCTTGCAAGCTTCCTTCCCATTCTACTTGTATGTGCTTGTCCCTTGGTCATTTATTTGTTTTACGGTTCGCTTAACTCTCGTTCTCGTTCGTTGTTTGAGGGATCATATCCGGGATCTTATTACTTGGGTTCCCTTAAATCTTTCTCAATATTTATTATCCCTTTTATGATCCTCTCTTCTAATCCTTGAATTTGAATCCTTTTAATCATGTTACCTTATACTCAATTCTTTCGGTATCTGGTGGATTTTCAAGAAAAATCAAAGTGTCCGGATTCGAATTCTAACGACCTTTACATTCACTCATTTATTTTATGGAATACTAATACAATCTTAGAATTTCCATAACAGTACTCCTATATAGCGTGGTCTGATAATTTTCCTTAATCAGCATCATCAGCAAAAGTTACTATCCATCCGTGTTTCAAAAATTCCAAAAATTGGGGTTATTACAGTCTCTTCCATCCCGGAATCAGATAAAAAATCAATATGGATACTTTCTTAGCATTGCACTTTCTAACTCTCAAGTCAATTCTCCTCATTATGGTTCTACCACTAAACTCTGACTAGTTTGATAACCCTTCTCCTAAGCACTTGTTCCTTTTAGATCTATAACCCTTCCTGGTTGCTCCATATAGGTTACGTCTGGTTGCATGTCGATGCGCACATATGCCCCTATATATCTGGCTTCCGGATTACACTTCCTTAACATTGATGCGTGGAACACGTTATGAACTTGCTACATGTTCGGGGGTAGGGCTAGCTTATATGCTAACTTCCCAATACGTCTTAATACCTCAAGGGGTCCAACAATTCGTGGGCTTAGCTTTCCTTTCTTTCCGAACCTCATCCATCCTTTCCAAGGGAATACCTATAACTGCACTAGGTCCCCTACTTCCTACTCTTTGTCCTTTCGTGTCAAATCAACATACTTCTTATGTCCATCTGGGGCTACTACCAGCCGTCCTCTGATTAGATCTATTATATCCCTGGTCCTTTGGACCACTGCTAGTCCGAGCATCTTGCTCTCTGCAACTTCATCCTAGCATAAGGGAGATCGACATTGTGTTCCCTCAAGGATCTCATAAGGCGACATCTCGATACTGACATACGATCTATTGTCATAAGAAAACATAATCTGTGTTAAGTGATCATTCCAAATTCTTTCAAGTCTATTGCACAGGCTCTCATCATAACTTCTAGCATTATAGCTTTTGCTTATCTGTTATGACCGACATTTTGTGTAATATTATTTGTGGACTTGGTATAATATTAGAGCCGAATGCAAATATACTAAATGATTGTACGTTTGTGTGAATGAAAATTTCTGCATTATAAATTTGCTTTATGTAGTATATGTTTTTTTCAAAGCAAAAGTTTATTTATTTCCCTTATTTTTCATTCATAAGGAATATTCTAAACCTTGGAGAAATTTTCTTTTAAAAGTTATTTTGTTCACAAATATAAAAAGTGATTTTATAAAATTTCTAAAAATCCAAGTTATTTTATGGTAAAAATTTTATAATTTTTGAACTTGTATTTTATTTTATAAAAATAAATCTTTAAAAATTTTATTTGTTATAATTAGCAAATTATATGGAAGCCCTTGCATGCAAACCACTCTTCTATTCTCTTCAAGGACAAAGAAGACATTTCCAAACCCACTAACTCATAATTTATTAGCCAAATTACCTCATTGACCTTGCATGCAAAATGGCCTAACTTTAGCTAGAGGGTTACTCTTGTCATTTCCCAAACTTACTCACATTTTAGTCAAATCAAAGACATAAAATCAAATCAAAGAGTGATCACCACTCCACTTTTCATCCCACCACTTCACCCTCCCCTTCTCCTCCTCCCTCCCTCTCGGTTTTTTTCACCCTCCCTCTCGGCCATTCCAAAACCGAGGCCCCCATTCCCTTCTTTTCTTCATTTCTTCACTCAAACAATCATCCTATAATCAAGGAATCTTACTCCCTACATGTTGTTCTTGTATATCTCAAGAGTTTAGAGTAGGAAACTTATGTGTTGACCTTGCATGGTGGTGTTTTTGTTAAACTCAAAGTGAATACCCTTGATTCTTGTGAATTCAAGGCTTTCACCTTGAGTTATAGTATCATAGGGTTGAGAATGGCTAGACATGAGTGTGTTACACTTATGCAAATTTTTTTTTCACCCTAATCCATTTGGCCATGACTTGATAGGAGCCGAATGGATGGTGTTTTGGGTTGCCTTGTTTCATTTTGTGTGTTTTTATGATGATAACATGAAAATCTTAGTAAAATCTTGGTAAAAACCTTTGCATGCTAGGTGGTCATTTAGATATAATCCATGATAGGCTTGCATGTTGAATTATAATGAAAATTTATTTGGAAATCATGTTATTTTGGTTTGTAAGACTCGAAGTCATGCATGCATGTAGATCACTCTTGAATTTTTTGACGTTCTTGATCATTCGAATTGATATTTTGTTAGTAAACCTTAATTTTAGTTAAGTTAAGATATTAATTAATAATTGTGCTCCTTAATATGTGATGTTATCTCATTTATACTTATCAAGAAGGTTAAAGTTGTTGTCCTTGAAAACTTGATGACTTGTAATTTGTGCAATGTGATTACTTTTGTTTGCCTATGTTGCACCTTAGGTAAGGATGATCTCCACTAAGCCTATTTTGAGTGTAAGGGAGTTAGTTTAGTAGATCACCTTAGTTAAGTTTTGGTTTGGGTACTTTGGTTGTCGTTGGTTGGGTTGTTAAGTAAGAACCTTGGAGAAAGGAGAGTATTAGTTTCTGCAGAAAATCAGTTTGGTACCCTGAGGTTTAGAGTGAGTTTTGACCATATCATTGTTGTGCACTTTAAGGCCCAAACCACCAAAAGCTACCACTAGGAGTATATGATAGGTTTTAGGTGTTTGTTGGAGGTTTATAAGTCGTTTGGTTGGGTGCACGAGTGGAATCACAAAATCTGTCCAGCAGGGGACAGTTTTGTTGCAACCTAGAAATAGGAAGTTTTGACCATGTCATGGGTAGGCCCTCATTAGTCCCTGTTGGGCCTTAGATAGAGGGAGCAGGAGTTTTTCCAGCCATAATTTATAGGATTTGAGTTAGCACCATGTGTCACAAGTTAGTTCAAGTCAGGGTGTTTTCTGCCCAGAAAAACAGGGGAACCATGGACTTTAAGCTTAGGCCCAAGGGGGCCCAAGCTAGGCCCTTGAGCCACATCGAGTTTGGGAGATGCCTTATGGTCAGAAGAGTCTAGTGTAGAAGTTTTAGAGGTAAACTTGTAGTTTAAGAGTGTCTAATTCACTCAAGAAACCATAGATGTCATTCTGAAATTTTCCTTAGTGAGCACTTTCACTTATCACATAGTTTTAGAGCACTTATGAGTGAGACCTAAGTTGACCACTATGGTTGCAAGATAGTATAAAGACAGTAGAGTAAAAGGCCCAAGTGAGGGTCAATAGGTTTTGGATAGTTTAGTAAAGGTACATCGAGTTAGGAGGCCAAAATTTGGAGACTTTGTCTAGTTTAGCGATCAAGTAACTTAGTTGGGGATCGAGATCATCCAAGCCTAGTGTTGCAATATGGTGTGTGTGATATTATTTGATATTAAAATATGATATGTGAGTATATGTGGCTATGTGTACTATTGTATTTAGAAGGTGATTAGAAATTGCGTGCATATAGGCCTAAGCGCCATTTGTGCTTAATTTCGGGTTGTAAATAGGTTGAGTTGGTGAGAATATATTATAATGAGGTTATTATTATTTATGTAGGATCTCGAGACGAGGGTAAACTTGCCATAAAGGTCAAGTAAAGCTTCCAGTTGCTCCTACCTACCAGACCAGTCCAGCCTTTCTCAAGGCAAGTGTCCTTCCCTTGTAAACTTATATTGTGCAAGTGATTCAACCTGTTTTTCGTTTACACTGCAAATGTGTGATAATTAGTTCATATATATTGATGCGAGTATCCTGAGTTATCTTGATATACTTGAACCAAGCGATTCTTAAATCTATCTTCATATTATATAGAAATGCCATGAACCCTCAAGTACATATTGCAAGTAGATCAAAAGTTGTATCACGCTAGTATATCAAAGTAATTGAAATGCCATGATAAAATAAAGATTTGATATAATACTTGATTGATCCTCTTGATTAACATGCTATTGATTCCTAAAATATTGATATCTCACCCTGATGTTTGAACCCCAATAGAAACTTTACCTTGATACCTAAAAGCCAGATATTCTTTAAAGTTGTTCTTAATTGATTGATAACCCTTTTTCTTACCCTAAAGTTCGACAATCCTGATATACCTTGAGCTAAAGATCATTTTCTTCATACCTTAACACCCCTAGTATTCATGAAGCTTATCTTCTTGATGTTCTAGTACTTGTACCTTGTCGAAAACCATTGCTTTAAGCCTAGTTTAGCATTACTCTTTCATATTATCCAATAGCCTTGCAAAATTCCTTGTCAAAGTTCTTGTATATGGAAACCTTTCAATTACCCTAATATAGTAAAGTCCAGTGGATCATGGCCCTGAAATTTGGTGACATATTTCCAGTGTTTCAAAGTTGATCTAAAATCCCTTGATAAAAATGTTTACTACTTAAGAGATTTTATTATAATCGGCATCAGTTTTTGAAATGATTAAAATGTGGATTTTCAGTCCCAAAGGGGGATAAATGTTTTCTTTGAATACTGGATCTGGACTGGGACGCGAGTCCTTTCCACACTTATATTGTAGGCTTAAAAGTTGCCTAGGGATCCCATTAATGTTTTAGAACCCAGCGAGGTTCGGGATTACTTCGCGGCTGATCTCCGGCTGTAATCCGTAGCGTCATAAAATGATTTTGGATTAAGTTATGATTTTGAAAATGTTTTGATTCAAGCAAATGATGCCATCACCCAAAATTTCATCTCTTGTTATTATTAGCATTGTCATTCTTTAATATATATCTCGATTTATGTTTCGTATCGTACTGTTTAGCACTTGTTGAGCATTTGGCTCACTCCTTGCTTTAACCCTGATATTACAGCTAGCAGCTATGGTTAGATTCAAGCAGACAGCACGTAAGACTTGTGACGCCGATGCGTATGTCCGAGCTCAGGTAGAATAAGAGATAGTTTTGTGTGAGGATTCGATATTAAAATCAATTGTAATAGATGGTAGTGTTGGGCTATTCCAAACCCTAAACTGTAAGATCTTGGATTCGGTTATATTTACTGTCTTTTAAATATTGTAATAGTTATATATTTTGTTTGTTAAGTTGGGGGTGTGACAGGTTTTGGTATCAGAGCTACGGTTTAGAGTTCCTGGACAGCCCAAATAGGTTATAGGATATATGTATAGGTTATAGATAATATGTGAGAGAGTAGGTTAAGTAAATTTATTATTAATACTCCTCTTATTGGTTTGTCAGCAAAGGGCGCATTCCTCGTCATCCTCTGGGTCGGACGACACTATTGCTTTCTCCGTGTATGCTGAGTTGAGGCGCGAGTTTGACATGCTTCAGGGCAAGTACGACCGACTAATAGATCGACTGAAGAACGTGTATCCGGACAGCCGAAACTATGAAGGGAAGCCTAAAGAGCAGATGACTGCGAGACTTGAGACTTTGGTTCAGTACGTCAACACCAAGCTTGAGGAAATGCCATCGCACCGAGACCGCACCAGCCAGTATATCATCCAGATGGTGGCGGATGAGCTCCAGAGCATTGTGAAGACGCTTCGAGAGGAGAAGACTACCAAGACACATTCTGATGGAGTGGAGCCTTAGTTCTTTCCATTATCTACCTTTCATGTTGTTGTATTATCGGACTTCGTAGAATTCCCAGTTGTTCCTTTAAATAAGCATGTTATTCCTAGAATCAGACCTTATCCTGAACTTGATGTATTGAGACCTCTAGATTTCAATTATTATGCACTATCGTTCCATTTGCTCTCAACTGTTATTTTACGCCTTTATATGCATCACCATATCTATTTAATTTGAAACTGGACCTCATATGTAAATAAGAATGCCATGCGATACCCTCGAATTATTTCATCATTCATACCTGTTTTGACATAACTCTTGTTTCAGGATCATGCCACCCAAAAAGAAGAACCCAACAACCACATCCACCACAGATCCAAATATTCTTCGATTACTGGAAACCTTACAACAGAAAACCAACGCTATAGCTCAACAACAAATAACTCTTCAACAAAGATTTGAAAACCAAGATAACCATGAACCACACCAACCACCTGATCCACCGGTACCACCTCGACAAGTTGTCACTTTCAAGGCTTTTCAGAATGTGAATCCACCTGCATTTCATTATACCACTGATCCAATAATAGCTAACACATGGATTAAGGAAATGGAAAGGACTTTTGAGTTGGTACAGTTAGGGAACGATCAGAAGACACCATATGCTACTTACTTCTTGAAGGGCGAAGTCATCTATTGGTGGGAATCAGTAAAAGCTATGGAAGTAACTCAGCAAGTTTCTTGGGAAAGATTTAAGAAGTTATTTCTGGAAAAGTATTACCCTAAGTAAATGAAGAATCAGATGGAGCTTAAATTTCTTAAATTGAAGCAAGGGAACATGACTGTACTGGAGTATGAGAAGAAATTCACAGAATTGTCTAGGTTTTTGACAAAGTATACTAGCAGTGAGGAGGAAAAAGTGAAGAGATTTCAACAAGGATTAGAGCCTTGGATCAGAGATAGAGTGGCTATGTTTGAACTTGATACTTATGCGGGAGTAGTACGGAAAGCTGCTCTGATTGAGAATAATGGGATGCAGTCAAAAAAGGAAAGGGATAACAAGAAGAGAAAGGTTCCATTTTATGGAGAAAAGTCTGAAACCGGGAATTCACAAGATCGGAATGTAAAGAGGTTTGGATTCCATAAAGGCAGAAATTTTCAAAAGAAGGGGAATTTGGGCAAAAGACAAGAATCGAAAGGGAACAACCAGACAAGTCAAGGGCAAGTTGGAGAAAACAGATTCCAGAGACCGGAATGCAAGCATTGTGGAAGAAGGCACCCCGGAGTGTGTAATAAGCTGAGCATGACATGCTATAGGTGCAACCAGATGGGACATTTGGCAAATGAGTGTAAGATGCCAAAGCCAGGAGTTACATGTTACAAGTATGGAAAGACTAGACACATAGCTAGGGAGTGCAAGACAACCGGACCAGTTAATACTCTGATGAATGTGGCAAGTACCAGTGCAAACGTGCTAGCCGAGGTATTGGCATTACCTCCACCACCTACAACAACCCCGCAAGCAACAGCAAGGACATTCGATTTGAAAATGAAGGATGCTGTTCAGAACTCTGAGGTGATAGCAGGTACACTTTTACTAAATAATGTCAAAGCTAAAGTATTGATTGATTCGGGAGCAACGAGATCTTTCATATCAGAAACTTTTGTTGATAAAATTCAATGTGATAAAATGATTATAAACGAGGTAGTAAATGTGGTAATTACGAACCAAGAAAAGATTCCTGTGAATCAATTATGTCCGAAGTGTGAGATTGATATTTCGGGGCATACGTTTTCAGCCGACTTGATACTCTTCAAGTTGGGAGAGTTCGATATAATTTTAGGTATGGATTGGTTAGGGAAGAATAACGCCCAGATTAATTGTAAGACCAAGAGAGTGTATTTAAAGACGAAGAGTGGAGAGAAGGTAGTATTTAAGGGACAGAGGCAAGAGCAACTATTTCTTACAATCGTTCAGGCTAAGAAGCTACTTAGAAAAGGTTGTGAGTCGTTCCTAGCTTATGTAGTGGATTCAGAAAAGGGCAACCCCGGCATAGAAGATATACCCGTAGTTAATGAGTTCCCAGATGTGTTTCCAGATGAACTACCGGGCTTACCACCAGATTGACAAATCGAGTTCGAGATCAACCTTGCTCCGGGCACAGGACCAGTTTCAAAGGCCCCATATAGGATGGCACCAGCAGAAATGAAAGAGTTGGCGAGCCAGCTACAAGAATTATTGGATAAGGGAGTGATTCGGCCAAGTACATCGCCATGGGGAGCATTTGTTCTATTTGTAAAGAAGAAAGATTGAAGTATGCGGCTATGTATAGATTATCCGAAGTTGAATAAGGTGACGATTAAGAACCGCTACCCGCTACCAAGAATAGATGACCTATTTGACCAGCTGAAGGGAGCAAAGTGCTTTTCAAAGATTGACTTGAGATTAGGATACCATCAATTAAAGATCAAGGAAGAAGATATTCCCAAGACAACATTCAGGACCAGATACGGACATTATGAATTCTTAGTAATGCCTTTTGGATTGACTAATGCCCCGTCCGCATTTATGGATCTGATGAATCGGGTATTTAAAAAGTATTTTGACAAGTTCGTCGTGGTATTTATTGATGGTATCCTTATTTATTCAAAGTCGGAAGAAGAACATAAGCAGCATCTATGGATAGCGTTGGAGATACTCCGACAAGAGAAGTTGTATGCCAAGTTTTCTAAATCTGAGTTTTGGTTAAAGGAAGTTTAATTTTTGGGACATGTCATTAGAGATGAAGGAGTTAAAGTAGATCCGGCAAAGATTGAGGTGATTATGAGTTGGGAGAGGTCAAAGATACCTACGGAAGTGCGAAGTTTTCTAGGATTGGCAGGGTATTATAGAAGGTTTGTCAAGGATTTTTCAAAAATCGCCACACCATTGACTAAGTTAACCAGGAAGAATCAGAAGTTTGAATGGAGTGCAGAATGTGAGGATAGCTTTCAAGAATTGAAACAGATATTGGTAACAGCTCCGGTGTTAGTACTACCAGATGACCAAGGAAACTTTGTGATTTTCAGCGATGCTTCACATAAAGGATTGGGTTGTGTGCTAATGCAACATAATAAGGTGATCGTGTATGCGTCAAGACAGTTAAAACCGCATGAATTAAAGTACCCGACGCATGATTTGGAACTAGCCGCCATAGTGTTCGCACTTAAGATTTGGAGACATTACCTCTACGGGGAAAAGTGTGAAATCTATACGGATCACAAGAGTTTAAAGTACATTTTCACTCAGAAGGAGCTCAATATGAGGCAAAGGAGATGGTTGGAATTGATCAAGGACTATGATTGCTTGATAAATTATCATCCTGGAAAGGCGAACGTTGTAGCCGATGCTTTGAGTAGGAAGGAAAGACTGAATATGATAGCAACACCAAAGGAATTGTCTGAAGAGATTAAGAAATTTGGATTGGAACTTTGTGATAGTGGAATAGTTGAAGAAGTTTGTCATGCAATGACTTTTCGGCCAACACTAGTGGAAAGGATAAGGAAATGTCAGGAAGAAGTAATGGAGAAAGAAAAGAATCAGCTAACTGGAGAAGAGATTGGCACTCAAAGGGATGAGCAAGGTATACTAAGGTTTTCCTCAAGAATTTGGATTCCTCATGTACCTAAATTGAAGAATGAGATCCTACAAGAAGCCCACAATTCAAGATTTTCAATCCACCCGGGGAGTACCAAGATGTATCGGGACTTAAAGCAGAACTTTTGGTGGCCAAATATGAAGCGAAATGTGGCTGAATGGGTTGCAAAGTGTTATACTTGTCAGAAAGTGAAGGTAGAACATCAACGACCAAGCGGATTAATTCAGCCCCTAAAGATTCCTGAATGGAAATGGAAAAATATTGCTATGGACTTTATAGTGGGATTACCGTGAACGAAATTCGGACATGACGTTATATGGGTTATAGTTGATAGCCTTACGAAGTCGGCGCATTTCCTTCCAATTAATGAGAAGTCATCATTGGAGAGGTTGTTCATCTGTACGTGCGTGAAATCGTACTAAGGTATGGAGTACCCGTATCGATAGTTTCAGACAGAGATCCCCAATTTAACTCGAGATTCTGGAAGCAATTTCAAGAAAGTCTTGGCACGAAGTTGAACATGAGTACGGCGTACCACCCGCAGACCGATGGTCAGAGCGAAAGGACAATTCAAACAATCGAAGACATGTTGCGCAGTTGTGCAATCGATTTTGCAGGAAGTTGGGATGACCACTTGCCATTGGTAGAATTCTCTTACAACAACAGCTATCACTCCCGTATTGGCATGCCACAATACGAAGTTTTGTACGGACGAAAATGTAGATCACCGACAAGTTGGGATGAAGTAGGAGAAGGAAGGATTCTAAGCTCGGAATTGGTACAACAGTTGCATGAAAGAGTTAAGTTAATTCAGAAAAGGTTGCTTGCTGCTCAAGATAGATAGAGGAAGTATGCGGATCCAGCACGTAAGGATGTTAGATTCCAAGTAGGCGAAACCGTTTTGTTAAAGGTGTCACCAAGAAAAGGGTTGTCTAGATTTGGCAAAAAAGGGAAGTTAGCACCTAGATATATAGGTCCTTTTGAAATTTTGAGTCAAGTGGGGAAGGTAGCCTACGAGTTAGCCTTACCACCTCAGTATCAGCATGTGCATAATGTGTTCCATGTGTCGTTGCTTAAGAAGTACAATCCTGACGTCAACCATGTGATAGAATATGAACCTGTAGAAATTCAGGCAGACCTGTCATTTGTGGAGCAACCTGTCAAATTACTCGACTGGCAAGTGAAGAGTCTTAGGAATAAGTTGGTAAGGTTAGTGAAAGTACTTTGGAGGAACCCCAAGGTCGAAGAATCAACCTGAGAGTTAGAGTCTGATATGCGTTCCCGGTATCCTCATCTGTTCTCTTAGATTCTAGGGACAGAATCCCTTAAGGAGGAGAGGATGTTACGACCGGCATTTTGTGTAATATTATTTATGGACTTGGTATAATATTAGAGCTGAATGCAAATATACTAAATGATTATACTTTTGTGTGAATGAAAATTTATGCATTATAAATTTGCTTTATGTAGTATATGTTTTTTTCAAAGCAAAAGTTTATTTATTTCCCTTATTTTTTATTCATAAGGAATATTCTAAACCTTGGAGAAATTTTCTTTTAAAAGTTATTTTGTTCACAAATTTCAAAAGTGATTTTATAAAATTTCTAAAAATCCAAGTTATTTTATGGTAAAAATTTTATAATTTTTGAACTTGTATTTCATTTTATAAAAATAAATCTTTAAAAATTTTATTTGTTATAATTAGAAAATTACATGGAAGCCCTTGCATGCAAACCACTCTTCTATTCTCTTCAAGGATAAAGAAGACATTTCCAAACCCACTAACTCATAATTTATTATCCAAATTACCTCCTTGACCTTGCATGCAAAATGGCCTAACTTTAGCTAGAGGGTTACTCTTGTCGGATATACAGATTCAGATTATGCAGGAAGTGTTGTTGATAGGAAAAGCACCTCAGGAAGTTGTCAATTCCTAGGAAGCAGGCTAGTCTCATGGTACAGCAAGAAACAGCAAACAGTTTCCAACTCAACGGCCGAGGCTGAATATATTGTTGCTGGAAGCTGCTGTGCTCAGATCTTGTGGATTAGGAACCAACTACGAGACTATGGCTCTGTATTGAACAAGATTCCTATTTTATGTGACAACACAAGTGCAATAGCCATCACCAACAACCCTGTGCAGCACTCGAGGACAAAGCACATTGACATCAGGTATCATTTTATTAGAGAGCACGTCATGAATGGTACTGTTGAACTATTTTTTGTTCCAACAGAAGAACAAATAGCAGATATTTTCACTAAACCACTTGACGAATCCACATTTACCAGATTAGTTGGTAAATTGGGCATGTTGAATAGTTTTAGTGATTAATTTAGTTAATATCTGAGATCTGTTCTTAAATGAATTTACAAATGAATTTTTCATAAATGAAAAATTCATTTGCAAATTTATTTTATCATTTTATCATATTTCTTGCTTATTTCTATGTAATAGATATTATCTTATCTATTTTTATTTTCCCTTCTTGTTAATTTAAAATATCTCAGAATATTTTATTTTCTCTAAAAATATTTTTCTATGAATTTTATTTGCTAAAATTCAACAGAAATCTATTTTTGAAATAAAAATAATTAATTCTGTAAATATTATAAGTCTGTATTTCAGTTTTACTATTTTGTAAATATTTTCTAATATTTTTACTAAGTTAAATAAGTCTTTTTAAATTTATAAATGTGTGTGTTTCTGTGTTTAAAGCTGGTATGACAATCGGCAAGACAATTGAAATTGTCTTGCTGAAAGTCATTTCAGTTCAAATTTTGTTATTATGTTATTCAGTATAGTTTTATACTGGCAAGACAATCGGTATGACTATCAATTGTCTTGCCAGTTTTAAACCATATATATAATTAGTTTCCTTTTATTATTATACTGGTATGACAATCGGTATGACTATCAGATTGTCATACCAGTTATAATTTTAGTATTTATTCTATTGTTTTTCTTTCTCCTTCTTTTGCCTGGTATGACAATCGGTATGACAATCCCGGATTGTCATACCAGCTGTAATATAAAGGCATCTGTTTGTTCTTTTTTAAACCATTTCAACAGTTCAGTTCGTTTCAAAAAAAATCGAACAGTTTTTCTTCTTAATTTTCTCTCTTCTCTCTCTTCGAACCAAAACCTTAGAACTGCTCTTTCCTTGCTCGAGTTTTTACTCAGCAAACTGATTCATCACTTTGTGATATATACATACAAGTATATATATACAGAGGTGCTGTTGGATTTTTATTAAAAAAAAAAATTATATAAAAACGCAAAATCAAATAAAAATCAATTTGCCCCTTCAAATTCAATTTGTGGTTGTTGATTTTGAACTTTTTATTTTTAATTTTAATTTCTGATTTGTGTCTTTTGGCTTTTCAACTGCTTTTGTGAGTTAAGAATTTTAACGAGATACATTTCTGTCTAAATTTTTCGATTATAATTAATTTAATTCGAATTATTAAATTAATTTAATTAATTCGAATTTTCTTAATATTATTCTTAAAATTCTGAAAAGCGTGTGTCTTATTATTATTTTAAAAAATGGCTCTCAATTTCCAAATTGTCGCGCATAATCAGGTTGGTTATTTTAATCCAGAAAAATGTGATGTTGAAAAATTTAAGCCATGGATTAGATATTTAAATGACCATTCGATTGTTAGCTCTGCTATTAAATCAAATGTGATTTTAAACGTCGATCTACTTAGACTGATTTGCACAACTTCTACTGTGGCCGATGATTCAAAATCTTTTTCATTCACCGTCGCAAACACACAGTATGTATTTGATGAAACAGTCGTCAATCGTGCTTTAAATTTTCCACTAGACAATTTCTGTAATTTACCCTCTGAAAATGATATCACAAATTTTTTCAATGCTATTCACTATCAGGGGGTGATCAATTTAACCAAACTTTCTAAATCAAATTTGGTGTTTGAATGAGATATTTTCTTCGATACACTTTCCAAAGTGTTTGCCAACTGCACAAAATCCAATTTTCATAACATCACTTCCACTCTGCAGTATATTGTCTTGCGGTTGTTTTCAATCAAAGGATCAATTTTGGCAAACTACTTTTTCCCATTCTCTTGAGACGTCTAACTTCTGCTTTACGTGATCATTCTACAAATCATAGGGTATCATGTTACTATGCTCGTTTTCTCATGCTTATAGCAGATCATCTACTCACACCTGAACACAAAGCCCTTTTTGCTAACTCTGCGGTAACCGAACCCCCTCCAGTTAGCAAAAAGATTTACACTCGCCAAGACACAACCTTCAAATTTATGCAAGTTCCAGTACTTGTATCTGCTTTCATGGCCAATTATATTCCCTTACCTATTTTCAATCTTCCCGTCCATGAACAGCAACCTCAACCTCCAGTGGTTCAAGCCACCCAGGCTCTTCCATTACAGGTAGTAATTCCTCACTCTCACTCTCTTCCTACTTCTGTTGAAAGACCCCCAGTGGTTGATAGGGCTGACCATGAAGTTGTAGAACCACAGCTTCAATCCCAGGTCATAGAGCCAAACACAGAGTCACATTCTATCTCAACCTCTCCCCCACTGTCTAAAATGTTACCCAGGAGATTACTAGGAAGTAGTACATTGTTAAATATGAGTGAACCCTCAGCTCTGCCTCCTCCTAAGAAAAGAAGAACATATTCTGAGGCATCTGAAAGCCCATCCTTGTCCTCCCAACAGGACATGGACTTTGAAATGGCCAATGAACAGTTACTAGAGGCATTCTCTCAACAGGATGCATCTATTGAAATTCGCCATAGGGCCATGGCATCTTGTACTGAGTCAAGCACAATTCCATTACTCACAATGGAACCATACACTTCCCCAGATCATACTCAGGACACACAGCGAGGAGTGCACATAGAGTCGGTTACAGTGCCTGCCATAGTTACGGCAAAAGAGCAGTCACATGCTTCTGAGGGAAAATCTGACTCTCAGCCACCTTTAATAGAGTCATTTTCTCCCCTCCCAGATCCAACACCTCTGGCTCCCTTATGGGATTCTCCACTCGCAGATTTATCTGGAGAAAGTGGAGGGCAACTCGGTCAATCTATCCCTGAAGCAATTCAGACATCTATTCCAAAAGATTTGATAGTATTGACTGAGGATCGGGACTCGCGAATTCCCATTGCACCACCACTGACCTCTCTTGAAGAGGCTAGGGTGATTTTTAATGCAGGTACAGAAGAACAGCAACTGGAAGACTCCTCACGAGCAATTATATTGAGAGAAACACATGCACGTGAGATGAGTGAACCAAACACGAGTGAAATTCAGGTGAGAGCACACACAGACACTGATACTGTAAACCTGTTAGCTCAGATTGCTGCCCTAAAAGAAGAACTTGCTAAAAGTCAAGCTGAAGCTCAAGCATTCAAAGCACAAGTGGTTGAACGGTCTTCTTCTTCCACCTCTGTCAACAATCAGCTTGCAATCATAAGGAATGACATCTCAGATCTAAAGACTACTGTAATACCAAAGCTCAATTCTATTCAGGACACTCCAACTTTATCAGCTGATGACATATCCAACTTCTGCTCTCTACATACAAGAATGACTTCTCTTGAAGACCTCGTTGAGATGAATCATTCACTGGACTCCTCAAGATTTCTAAAGATAGAGACGGGCATGGAACATCTCAATGAAGGGATGAAGCACCTATATTACATGATCAAGAATTCTCATTGCCCTAATGAAGAACAAAGAGCTTATTTTGAAGGACCGTCTGGTGGAGGATCAGGCTCTGGAGGTGATGGAAGTTCCAAAGGAAGGTCAGTAGAGGATCCCTCAACTAAGGGGGAGAAGAAAGGGAGTAGTGCCAAAGGGAAGGAAAAAGATACCTCTGCTGGAGATAAAGGAAAGGCTGATGATGTCTACTACAGTGGAGAACAGGATGACTTTGATATTTTTGACATTCCCACTGAACCAGTTCAGGAAGATAAAGATGGGTTATTTGAAGCTGAAGAGGAAAGTGATTTTGAAGATTGGGAAGAGGAAGATACAGTGGATCCTATATTTGAGAAAGAATTTCAGAAGGAGCAGTCAGAGATGAAAAGAAAAGAAGCTGAACTCAAGAAGGTCTCTCAGATCATTGACAGGAGGAAAGACATACAAAGAACAGAAACTCTTCAAAAGCAACGTCTTCATAACATTAAGGCTCAAGAAAGGAGAAGAGATGTCAGACTAAAGATTGGTGAAAAATGGGATGAAGCTAGGAGAGTACTCGATATGCCTCAGCTGAGCACTAACAATGATAGGCAGTTCTTACATCTTCTTGACAAGATGGAAATCTCAAATCCTAACAATGACATGTACATGAATGCTATCAAAACTGAAGTCTCAAGGATCACAACTGCTTTTGATAGATCCCTAAATGAGATGAGCATTTTTGTATATTGTCAGAGTGAAGGATCATTCAAGGTGTCACTTCATCTATTTGAGAATCGTTCTTTGTCAGAGATTTGGGTTCTTTTAAACAAAGTCAAAAGAAGCTCAGAATTGAATGAAGTTCTTCGAGAAAGGCTTAAAGAGTTTGCCAGCAGGGCTAGTCCTCAAGTGGTCAACAATCCTCATCAGGTGAGATTCTTTAAGTCTGATTGTCTTCAAATCTGTCAGCTAGATGTACAATCTCTTAAAGACTACTCAGCTAAGCATCTGGTCTGGATGGAACATCATTTGAGAACTGCTGGATATTCATCCATGTTGAAGACTCAAGCTGCTGACTTGATTTAAGCTTATTGTGAAAAAATGTTAAAAGGTACAATCAACTCAAGAATAAGCTGAAGTCAGTTGGAGTTCAACCAGTCAGACCTGCAAGCTTCACTTCAGAAAAGGATCGTGTCTTTGACAAGGAATTGCTTCAAGATTTAGAAGAAGGTGAAGTCAAAAGAGAAGACAACTGAAGTCAATTAGCTCAAACCTCAATGTAATATGATTAGAGCTTTATGAATCAAGATAGTCTAATGTAGTTATATGTTCAGGCTAGAGGAACATTTATCTTGTATTCACTTGTAAATTTCATTTGGAATCTGGAAAATGTTAAATATAATCCAGAACTTTTCTGCTATTTACTTTACATTACTGTTTATATCTTTTTCTTATTTGTTAGTTGAGTTATCCTCTAGGTATTTGTTGTTATTGTCTAACAAGCAAATAGGGGGAGATTGAAAGGTATATGTCATAGCCTACTCGTTTATTCGAGTATTTAACTCAACTCAAATAAGAATGTAATAAGTAAATAGTGGATCTATCATCAGAGAGATCTCACAAAGTAACATCTGTCAAAGAATAAAGAAACATTGTTCATCTGCAGACTTGAAGATTCACTGGAAGAAGTTCAAGAATTTGATCATGCCTCAGTGATATAAATCAAGATCGTGGATTTAATCAAGTGACAGAGATCTCGTCATGGTATCATTTATTACAAGGATTCAATCAGAATATCAAAGTCAAGACATGAAGAAACGTCACCAAAGTTAGTCACTCATGAACCAGACAGTACATCGAGTGTCAGCATTGAAGTGGCGGAATTGATTCATAAGTCTCAGTGACTTTCAGAAGATTGTCAGAAGAATGGATGCTGCTCAGGGTTAGTATTAATTCTCTATTAATTAATTAAGTCATATAATTTAATTAAGAAAATAAATTATATCTGCAAGGATTAATTTATTGATTAATTGAATTAAATTGATTAATTAATTTAGAATTAATATTAAGGATTTACAGAATTTTAATTAGTTAAAATCTGTTTTAATTCTAAAAAGACAACTAATTGTACTAGTATGACAATCGGTATGACAATTGATAGTCATACCGAAAGTCATGCTAATTCAGTTGACTGTCTTGATAAAATTATTATTTAGATTAAAATCACTTATTAATTCAGTAAGACAATTTCATTTGTACTACTATGACAATCGGTATGACAATTGATTGTCATACCGAAAGTCTTGCTAGTTCATTTTAATTGTCTTGCTAGCTTTAAAGATTGTCACACCGAAAGTCTTATTGGACAAAGGATTGTCATACCAGTTCATTAATCTCGGCTGTGTTGATTAAAAGAAGCAGAAGCATCCAATTCATAACAACTAACAAAAAGCAATCAAACAGAACATACAGAAGAACAAAAAGAAAAAAGAAGCAGAAAAATATTACATCTCTTCTGCAACTTCAAGATCAATTTCTAGATTGTAAAGTTAAATCCAATCAACTAGAAATACTTATCTTGTTCTTGTGTATCAATCTAGCGGATTAAAATCCCTAGAACTTAATCTCAAATCGCATTTAGCATTTGATCTTTTAATTACAAAAATAGAAAAAGTTCATGTCGAATTTATTCTAAATTTGTAATAATTGATTTGAGATTAATCCCTTGTAACCGATACCGTAGTTGTAACACCTTTCAAGTTTAATAAAAGTTTTATTTAACTTGAATTTTGTTTCACAATTTTATTCCGCATTTTATTCGACTAAACGGTATTGTTTGCATTCAACCCCCCCTTCTACAAACAAATTGGGACCTAACATCTTACCTTGGGTCCTTCTCATTTTCACCAATCTCGACCTTCATTTGGTCGATCTATAGTTTCTTATGGTTTAACACGTGCCCACCTGGCATTATTATAATTACGCAATATTTCCTTTATCAACATTTCTATTCTTCAGAACTTTGAATATTACCTTTCTCCTTGTAAAACCTCTAAGGTTATCCTTGAATTGTTCCCCCTGTATTTCCTAGATACAGGGCATATCAAAATACCATTTACTAATACTAGAACCATTGTCTATGTACTTTTGAAAAATTTCTCCACTGATCTTTAGAGGTTGTTGTTACCTTAATCCTTTCCAATTCATATTGTCAAAACTCATGTTGTCCCTTTTAAGGGCGAAATGCCAACCTTTATGCATTCCCCTAGGATTCATCTCAAGTTATCGAGGTTCTATTCTTAATTCCACCTTTAAAAAGGTACATGCATCTTTCCATGGATAAATCAAGTCATATATCCTTGATAGATTATCTTATTCAATCATTCCCACCTCGATAGTTTATACCTAATTTCATAATAACATCCTTATTCAAATTGAGGTCAGTCCATATGGCCTCCAAAAGATAACAATGGTTATCCGCTTTTCTTTCCTGATTTGGTAATGATAACATGGATGTTTTGGAAGATATTGGTCATTTCCAACGTGAACTTCTTCTTAATAAATCCTCATTTACTTTTATTGTTTATCTCAACAGTCATCTCAATGTTGGGATATTTTTCATACCTGGCGTCTCCCTTTCTGGGTATCAAGCCACCGGTCTTACACTTCACATTCTTGAAGGTCACTTCCTTCATCCAATTTTCCTAATTTCTTACCTTATTGTCTCATCAGTCTATACTCGTCTCATTATTTATCCTTCGAACTATCTCAAGGTTTCCTCGAATCCTCCCAACTTAAAGGGGATAAAATATATGTATCTCTTATGCCTTCAACCATCAATTTTAACTCATGGTGAATCACCCTCATCCTCACGATTACATGCTTTTCTATTTCTATTGCTACGAGTCTTTAGGGTTTTCTTATATCCAACTCCCATATCATTCCTCAAACTCTATTGCCTTTATATTCCTTTCAACTTCAGTTTCTTTTTATTTACCTCTCTCTTACAATCATTTCACGAACCCACTAATCATTGACTTCAAATAGATTCATAATTTATCATACTCGTCCGCCTTTGTTCTGGCTCTAAAGCTTTTACACTATCTCCAAAACCTTTGGAATTACTTTCCCGAAAATAATTGACTGAACTTTAATCAGTTCATTATAACCTCTGGCTCTGTGCCTTTCTTGGTCTTTCACCAGCGGGTGGCCTCTCTCTTAGGAAGGTAAGTGAGAAAAACAGTCTTTTGCGCTTCGTCAATCATTTAGAATCTCAAATGATTCCTATATTTCCTTTAGCCAGGCTCTTGCCTCGACTGGGTCACCCTGTTCCTTGGAACTCTGAGAGCTTAGCGACTTAAAGGTCATGAAATAATTTCCCACCGCATTGATTCCTCAGGGTGGTGGTGTTGGGGGTACAAGTATAAGATTTGTTTAGGAAGGTCCATGAGTTGCCCCATAGGAGTACCATCTTGGTGCTCCCTTCCTTGCTCGACTTTTGTTTTCTCAGTATGAAATGTTTCATCCTTCTCCCATAATCGGGGTTATCTTATACGTTAAAATCCTTGTTTCCACTTCATTATGTTATGGGTTCCTTCTACCTTGATGGCGACCTCCATGACTATCACATTCAGGGTTTTCTCTAAATCTTATTCCTCAAACTAGGGCTTTCATCTAAGATCTCATCTTTAAGCTCTTGAACATTTGGAACCCAAGTTCTGTAGGAATACCTCATTATTCCCTTATCATCTTTCTCGGTATTAATCTCTTCTCTATTCATTGGCTCTCTGCCTTCATTTATTACTTTTTCTCTGCACAATATGATCTTTTCCAATAATTCGGGCTGCATTACAATCTCAGACAACTTTTCAGTACCGGCTCCAGTTACCTTCACTTCTATTTCCATTTTCTCAAAATCTCTTATCAACTCTCCCAAAGACATTATCATCTTGAGTCACACCTTTCTACTAAGGGTGTTAGCCATCATATTGGCTTTCCCTGGATGATAAAGAATCTCATAATCAAAATCCTTGATTAGCTTTAACCACCTCCTTTGGCGCATGTTGAGCTCTTTCTGCGTGGAAATATACTTGAGCTCTTATGGTTTGTGTAATTCTCGCACTTCTATCCATACAAGTAGTGCCTGAAAGAGATATGTCCTAAGTCCAATCATATATGAGGATTTAGGAATAACTTTTATGTAATCTGTTTTGATTTCATTGATATTAATAAAAGACTTGTTTTGTTTTTTATTGCGGGCTTTATCTATTTTAAGTGTTTAAATAAGATGTACCACAGTTTAGAGTAAAGCTTTTTATGGATTGTGATGGGATCATAATAATGAGACCTAAAAGATGATAACTCTAAACTTAAATAGTTCCTGGTCATAGGATTACTAACTGGTAATTAATAATCCGCAAAGATCGGTACATACTATGCTTGCTTCATTATGAAGGATGTTTGTTCTCATAGATATTTGTGTGGTGACACTATAGCTAGTATGTAGGTGCTTATTATAGAATAAGTTCACTGAACATGACTCACACAGCTGAACAACTGATGGAGTTCACTCACGTGTCAGCAGTTGTTCACATAGTGATAGTTGTACAAGTATCCTTAGACTTGAGGTCATCATAGTCATCTTGTGTACACTGAACTATGCTTTGGTTTAGTTCTTAGTCTCCAGGGACAATTATAAGGGCTCTACTGGGTATAGGAATTTGTACACGAAGATAGTGTATGATTAATAAAGGATCTAACCCTTCCAGTGAAGGAAGAGAATGTTCAATGCTGATCCACTTATACTAGTTCAGGAATCTCTGGCCATAGTGAACGAAATTAGAAAGGAGTTTCTAATTTACATTAAATAGAACTAAGCATAGTGAATGGGAAAGCAAGTGATTAAATAAGATAGGCTTGACACAAGTTTCATGCCTTGTATTTAATCGTGACATTGCAGGGTAGAAGGAATTAACTGTACGGTAACTATTCACTGAATAGGTTCTTGGTATTCTAAGCAGTGAATTCGTATTATCCGGATAGTCGCGATATGCTGAGAAGTATCCCTCACGATGTAGAATAAATATGATTAATTAATCATATTTAATGAATTAGAGAATTTATATAAATAATGATAAAATAGTTTTATTATTATTTATTTCTACTACCAGCTTAATATTGAACCTACAGGGTCACACCATAAAAGAGAATGATTTAATGGTGGAGGAAATAATTAATAATGGTTGATAATTATTTATTTATGAAATAAATAATTAATTTGAAAATTTAATGATTGATTAAATGAGATTTAATTGATTATAAATTAATTAAGAAAAGTTCTTAATATTATTAATTAAGAATTTAATTTTTGGAAATTAAATCGAGAGAATTATTTCTAAAGTGTTTAGAAAAAGAATTAATAATTAAAAGGTGTTTTAATTATTAGTGAGAATAATAAAGGGTTAATAATAATAATATTTTATGGGAAATTTTCAGCTGAAAATTTTGCTTATAAATATGCCATTATAAACCCTATTTTTGCCTCAACCTAAAAAGTTTACAAAACCCTAATTCTCTCCACCTCCTCCTCCTCCATTACATCGATTTCTTGGTGGATACTGGTGGAGTGCTTCACACTTGAGGAGCAGCTGCTAGGGATCTCCGCTCATCGTTCTTGGATCGCTATTAAAGACCTCCATCTTTCCATTAACGTAAAGCTTCTTAAGGTAAACACACTGAACTACGAATTAAATATTATTTTTCACATGGATCCTGCGGAGGGTTTCGGTTTTTTTAAGATTTATATTTACGTTTTTGCTGCGTTTATGTGCTAAAAACCCTTCAATGGCATCAGAGCTACTTGCGAAAAGTTTTTAACTCATTTATGTGTTTAACTGTTTTTGATATATGAGCATGTACGTGATTCGCCATGATTTGATGTTGATATAATATGCTTATATATGTATGGTTTTGAATATATGATATTCATGTGAGTTGTATAATCATAAGATGATTATATAATCTGTATATATACTGATATATACATGATTTATGTTTGTTCTAATTATGAGAATCATATTAGATACGGATCCTGAATTGGCTGCTGCAGATTTGCTGAAATCTGGGTCTGGTGTCCGATTTACGCAAACGAATACCCTATTCCATAGGTAAACGAGTGTCTGAACAAAACTGATAGCTAAATCTATCAACGACTCGTCTATAAGGCGTTTGACGTCGTTTACTGCCCGTAAACAGTGATTCTTGTTTTTCTGATTTGATTCTAATTTTTCTGATTTTTGTCATATTTTCTTTTTATGATTAGATCATGGATAATATGATATGTTAAAATCAGATTATGTGTTTTAACATGCTTTTATGTGTTGTATGAGCATGGTGGATGGTTATGGCCTTTCGACCTTAGTGTAATGGTTTTGGTTTTGGTTTTAAATACGACTTGCATGTCGTCAATCTTTGTAATCATAAATCTCGAATGTAACTCGAGTTATTCTTGTAAGTTCATTAGATTGGGGCACTAGAAGAGGAACTGCAAGGTTTACCTTGCAGAATTGAAGAAGAAGGGTAGTAAGACTACCACTTCTGATTCAGGCATGTTCATGATCGAAGTTAATATGTCACTAGGTCAAATTTCTACTTGGGTATTAGATACCGCCTGTGGTTCTCATATTTGCAATTCGTTGCAAGGACTAAAGGGAAGTAGGACTCTTGAAAAAGATGAGGTGATTCTACGTATGGGCAATGGAGCAAGGGTTGCGGCCATATCTGTAGGATCATTTAGTTTACATATGCCTACGGGCAAGACTATTATTTTGAATAATTGTTATTACGTTCCCTCTATTGTAAGGAATATTTTTTCTATTCCTATGTTGGATGTGGATGGTTTTTCATTTATTATTAAGAATAATGAATGTTCTATCCTTAGAGATAATGTTCTTTTTGGACGTGGCATTTTAAATAATGGTCTGTATGTATGTGACGTAGAGTATGATTTACTTCAGATTGAACAAACTAATAAAAGAAAACGAGATGATGAAAATCTGACCTATTTATGGCACTGTAGGCTAGGTCATATTAGTGAAAATAGACTGTGGTCATTGCATAAGGAAGGGTTACTTGACCCCTTTGATTTTGAATCATATCCTACATGCAAGTCTTGTCTATTGGGTAAAATGACCAAATCTCCATTTAGTGGACATGGAGAGAGGGCTGCAGATTTGCTAGGATTGGTACACACAGATGTATGTGGACCAATGTCTACGCAAGCCATGGGTGGATTTTCGTACTTCATTACTTTCATAGATGATAGATCTAGATTCGGATATGTGTATTTGATGAAACACAAGTCTGAAGCCTTTGAAAAGTTCAAAGAATATAAACATGAAGTGGAGAAACAAACCAAACACAGTATTATAACTCTTCGATCAGATCGAAGTGGTGAATACTTGAATGGAGAGTTTCTAGATTATCTCAAAGAAAATGGTATAGTCTCCCAGTGGACTCCTCCATATACTCCACAGTTAAATGGGGTATCTGAAAGGACAAATCGAACTTTGTTAGACATGGTTCGGTCCCTGATGAGCTATGCGAATCTTCCAGTATTCCTATGAGGTTATGCATTGGAAACCTCAGCATATTTACTGAATAAGGTGCCTTCCAAATCTGTTCCTCAAGCTCCATATGAGATATGGAAAGAAAGGAACCCGAGTCTTAAACACGTTAAAATTTGGGGATGTCCAGCTTATGTCAAGAAAGTTGACCCAGATAAGCTGGAATCTCGATCCGTAAAATGTAATTTTGTGGGATATCCTAAAGAGACTGTGGGGTATTACTTTTACACCGATCATCGGGTGTGTGTCTCCAGACATGCTACCTTCTTGGAAAAGGAGTTTATCCTTGAAGGAAATAGTGGGAGCAAAGTTGAACTTGATGAAGTTCAAGAAGCACAAACTACTACGGATCAAGTGGAAACACCTATTCAGACTGAACAACCTTCTGTGGAACAGCCCATTCGTAGCACAGGGAGAGTGTCTCACCAACCTGAGAGGTATTATGGCCTTGTCATTGAGAATGGCAATGAGTTGTCAATCATTGATGATGACGACCCTGTGACCTATAATGAGGCTATGAGTAGTGTTGACTCAGAGAAATGGTATAGTGCCATGAAATCCGAAATGGAATCTATGTATACCAACCAAGTATGGACTCTGGTTGAGGCGCTTGAAGGTGTTAAGCCTATTGGGTGCAAGTGGGTATACAAAAGAAAGATTGGAGAAGATGGCCAGGTGGAGACCTATAAGGCCAGGCTCATGGCAAAAGGATTCAAACAAAGGCAAGGGATTGACTTTGATGAAACTTTTTCGCCTGTAGCCCTGTTAAAATCAATTCGGATTTTGCTTGCGATTGCCGCTTACTACGACTATGAGATCTGGCAAATGGATGTGAAAACAGCCTTCCTCAATGGGGAACTTGAGGAGGAAATATATATGACACAGCCAGAAGGTTTTCTTTCCAAGGGAAATGAACACCTAGTATGTAAGCTGTTGCGAACCATATATGGTTTAAGGCAAGCTTCTCGTAGATGGAACATCCGTTTTGATGAGACAATCAAAGAGTTTGGATTTATCAAAAACATAGATGAACCATGTGTCTACAAGAAGGTTAGTGGGAGCGCGGTAATATTTCTTGTATTGTATATGGATGACATACTTCTTATAGGAAATGATATACCGATGCTCCAATCAGTCAAAGTATGGCTATCAAAGAACTTCACCATGAAGGACTTGGGAGAAGCATCCTACATTCTCGGTATGAAGATCTATAGAGATAGATCTAGAAGAATGATAGGTCTTACCCAGGGTGCATACATCCAGAAAGTGCTTAAAAGGTTTAGCATGGAAAACTCCAAAAGAGGTCTCATACCGATGAGCCATGGAGTGTCCCTTTCCGAAAAAATGTCTCCTAAGACACCTGAGGAAAGAGAGCGTATGAGTAAGATTCCTTATGCTTCAGCAATAGGATCTATCATGTACGCGATGTTGCAGATATCAGTCCAATCCAGGTGAAGACCACTGGAAAGCAGTGAAAAACATCCTTAAGTACTTGCGAAGGACTCAGGACATTTTTCTTGTTTTTGGTGGTGAATCTGAGTTGAAAATAGAGGGTTATACTGACTCTAGTTTTCAATCAAAGAGTGATAGCAAATCCATGTCAGGGTACGTGTTTACTCTGAATGGTGGTGCGATTAGTTGGAAGAGTTTCAAACAGTCTACAACGGCTGACTCCACAGCGGAAGCAGAATATATAGCTGCAAGTGAGGCTGCAAAAGAAGCTGTTTGGATGAGGAAATTTGTTTCTGAGTTGGGAGTTGTTCCTAGCATTGAAGAGCCTATTGTGTTGTATTGTGATAACAACGCAGCAATAGCACAAGCCAAGGAACCTAGGTCTCATAAAAATTCCGAACATATCCTGCGACGCTTTCATCTGATTAGGGAGATTGTTGAAAGAGGAGATGTCAACGTCGAGAGAGTTGACACACATAACAACGTAGCAGACCCACTCACAAAGCCACTTTCTCAAAGTCACTTTGATCGTCATAAAGACAAGATGGGTATTAGATACCAGAGTGATTGGCTTTAGTACAAATGGGAGATTGAAAGAGATATGTCCTAAGTCCAATTATGTATGAGGATTTAGGAATAACTTTTATGTAATCTGTTTTGATTTCATTGATATTAATAAAAGACTTGTTTTGTTTTTTATTACGGGCTCTATCTATTTTAAGTGTTTAAATAAGATGTACCACAGTTTAGAGTAAAGCTTTTTATGGATTGTGATGAGATCATAATAATGAGACCTAAAAGATGATAACTCTAAACTTAAATAGTTCCTGGTCGTAGGATTACTAACTGGTAATTAATAATCCACAAAGATCGGTACATACTATGCTTGCTTCATTATGAAGGATGTTTGTTCTCATAGACATTTGTGTGGTGACACTATAGCTAGTATATAGGTGCTAATTATAGAATAAGTTCACTGAACATGACTCACACAGCTGAACAACTGATGGAGTTTACTCACATGTCAGCAGTTGTTCATATAGTGATAGTTGTACAAGTATCCTTAGACTTGAGGTCATCACAGTCATCTTGTGTATACTGAACTATGCTTTGGTTTAATTCTTAGTATCCAGGGAGAATTATAAGGGCTCTACTGGGTATAGGAATTTGTACACGAAGATAGTGTATGATCAAGAAAGGATCTACCCCTTCTAGTGAAGGAAGAGAATGTTCAATGCTGATCCACTTATGCTAGTTCAGGAATCTCTGGCCAGAGTGAATGAAATTAGAAAGGAGTTTCTAATTTACATTAAATAGAACTAAGCATAGTGAATGGGAAAGCAAGTGATTAAATAAGATAGGCTTGACACAAGTTCCATGACTTGTATTTAATCGTGACATTGCAGGGTAGAAGGAATTAACTGTACGGTAACTATTCACTAAATAGGTTCTTGGTATTCTAAGCAGTGAATTCGTATTATCCGGATAGTCGTGATATGCTGACAAGTATCCCTCACGATGTAGAATAAATATGATTAATTAATTAATCATATTTAATGAATTAGAGAATTTATATAAATAATGATAAAATAGTTTTATTATTATTTATTTCTACTACCGGCTTAATATTGAACATACAGGGTCACACCATAAAAGAGAATGATTTAATGGTGGAGGAATTAATTAATAATGGCAGATAATTATTTATTTATAAAAAAAATAATTAATTGGCAAATTTAATAATTGATTAAATGAGATTTAATTGATTATAAATTAATTAAGAAAAGTTCTTAATATTATTAATTAAGAATTTAATTTTTGGAAATTAAATCAAGGGAGAGAATTATTTCTAAAGTGTTTAGAAAAAGAATTAATAATTAAAAGGTGTTTTAATTATTAGTGAGAATAATAAAGGGTTAATAATAATAATATTTTATGGGAAATTTTCAGCTGAAAATTTTGCCTATAAATATACCATTATAAACCTTATTTTTGCCTCAACCTAAAAAGTTTACAAAACCCTAATTCTCTCCACCTCCTCCTCCATTATATCGATTTCTTGGTGGATACCGGTGGAGTGCTTCACACTTGAGGAGCAGCAACTAGGGATCTCCGCTCATCATTCTTGGATCGCTATTAAAGACCTCCATCTTTCCATTAACGTAAAGCTTCTTAAGGTAAACATACTGAACTACGAATTAAATATTATTTTTCGTATGGATCCTGCGGAGGGTTTCAGTTTTTTTAAGATTTATATTTACATTTTTGCTGCATTTATGTGCTAAAAACCCTTCAGTGCCTCCAATATTTTGGGCAAAACTACTTCCGTGAGCCCGAGATCATGGGTGGGATATCGAATTTATATTCCATTAATTGTCTTGATGCGTACGCGATTATCTTGTTGTGCTGTATAAGAAGCACCCTAATTCCTTATGCGAAGCGTCACTACAAATCACAAAATCTGCTTTTCCATCCGGCAACGCCAACATAGGGGTCATCACCAATCTTTGCTTTAGTTCTTAAAAGTTGTTCTCGCATTTCTTTGTCCATTCGAACTTCTCAGTCTTACGAGTAAGCCGCGTTAAAGGGGTTGCTATCTTTGCAAACTTGAATGAACCTATGGTAATAACCGGCCAATCCTACCTCTGGTAGTTGCCCTAACCACGGTCATCAATTCCTCCACGACCCTTTCTTTATTCTTGTCAGGATTTCCCACGGTATCAGGGATGGAAGAGATTAAAGACGAGAATTAAGAAGCTTCAGCAATAATCCCTTCTGGGATAACATCCTCAACCGCTACATCCTTAACATGAACATCTGGTCCCTCGTTAGGGTGCTCCATTGGATCCACAATCTGATCCCCAATATAAAGTAAAACATCATCGTGCTATTGCTCTTGAACTTCAGGGTTCGGAGTCCCGCTACCATATACGATAACGATCTATGTTACTATCATGATATTTATAAGGGTTCCCATAAGGGTTTTAACTGTCACTACTACGTTAGGTAGTCCGACTATGAACTTGGCAAGAGTTCTTATTATCTTAGTGAACTTATCATTTTTAACGACGCATCATCTCTGAGGTTTATAACGCTTGGCTCTGATACCATTTCTGTAACACCCCCAAATCCGGGGTTGGGGATCTGGGTTGTCATGAGTTCCATTTCCCTTAATAATACATAATCTTAATAATCAACCAACTACTGCGTACTGTGACCCCACAATATACACACACACCACAAGTTATAGTCTCAGAGATGAATATGTAAAAATAACACAAGTCATTTTATTCCACAATTATAAGCCATTACACCTCAAAAGGGTTTCTGAATAAATTTACATATTCTCTGAAATTATTACAATTCAAAAGTATACATAAGTCTGGTACATCAAAAGTTGAAAGCCTAGCCTATTGGTAGTTCCTACCTCAGCTACAACGGCATCAACGCCTACAGGAAACTGCGGAACGTTTCCTATCCGCTCACGAATTGGGAGCTTGGTCCTGTATATCTTGTCTATCTGTTGTTGTGTGATGAAGGAAGAAAGAAAGGGTGAGCAATAAGCCCACCAAAATAATATGTATAATGATTTACAATATATGAGCATTCTCATAGTACTAATGAATGTCTTGGTCAAGCAGATATGAACCAAGTTTGATATCTTAAAGCGACCAAGTCACAAAATATTCAGTATATATGTATATATACTTTTCAAAATTTTGGAAATCCTCTTCCATGCATAATATACACAGAGTTCCAGTCTATAACTGTATAAAGATACCGTTGCAAGGTGATCTCATATATCTAACCTTGTCTTAACATTTTTCTGAAAATCTTTGTCATATATAAGATAATCATTTACTAGATATAAGTTAAAAAGATGAAGTTACAAGATACTCCAATATACTTATATCTTTTCTGAATACTACTTGAACTACCACCGTTCAAGGTATAATCAGTTTTAAAAGTTCATCACATAGATGAGACTATGAGATAAGACTTGAATAAATTCAATCTTTGAAATATTATTCAAAAGAAATGAAGTTACGAGATACTTCATTAAGTCCCGATATATATATACATCTATATATATATATATCTCATACATTCCCTAAAAACCTCTGTCATGACAAGTATAAATAGAGTTGTCATATCCAATGAATTTTGAAAGAAGAGAATTTTGGCATAAACCTGATATCTTGCTGATCAGGCAAGAATACCAATAAGTAACCTTTTCAACTAGTAGATGGATGAATCCCCCACCGGTCATCACCCTGGCCGCATTAGGACCTTGTGTTAGACCGCCACCCGGCCTCTTATATAACGACTCGTGTATTTTTCAATTATTTAAATATGTGATTATGGAAATTTTTAAATGAATAAAATATGTGTATTGGTTTTGATCGCTATGTGTTGTTTAATTACTGTGTGATTTATGGTGTACTGGGTTGTCCGTGTGATTAATTATGGAGTCGTATTTGAATTATTTTCAATTTCAAAAGTGGATTTAGTGCAAATTTAATTGCATAAATATTTGGAATGTCTTTAAAATTATTTTTATGCTTCTATAGTTACAATAGTTATTTTTGGGATTTTATAAAATTTAGAAATCAATATTTTATTAATTATTTATCTTTAAATGATTTTTTAATTGTGTTTACTTGTAAAATCTGTAATTTAATTCTAGAATTCTTCAAAAATTATGAAACTCATATTTATTTAAGTTTGAAATATTTTGAGAATTTTAAAATTATGTTGGAAATTTTCGGGATTAATTTCACCGGCGTGTCGATTCGTTTAATTGCTAAAAGCGGGTATAAACTGTATTTCAGAAATTATTTTAAAATTACGAAATTTATGTTTTTGTAAACTTTGGGATATTTGTAATATTTTAAGATTATTTTCGTAATTTTCTGAATTTGTTTTAAGTATAGCTCGGATCGTTAATTGTTAAATACGGGTACGAGTTATGTTTCAAAAATGTTTTAAAAATTATGAAAACCTTATTTTATTAGTTTTGGGATATTTATGAAATTTTAAGAATATTTTGGGATCATTTGGATTAATTTTCATTCGCAAGTTGTTCTGTTAAAAGATTAAAGACGATACAATATCGGGTTCCCAGTTGGAAAAGTGGACACGTGGCATAGTATAAATCAGTGTGGCAATGTGATTACCACGTGTTGCTTGTTTTGGGCTTAGAAGAATTAAAAACAAAAAACAAAATAACCACAATTGGCCCTGTTCTTTTCTTTACTACTTCTTCTCGCCTGAATCTCTTTCTCGGCTCTCAAATTGCCGCCTCTCTTCTCTCTCGTAGCATCCCTTTCGTCTCTATTCCTCTCTCCGTCTTTCTGTAATTCCTCCTCTCTGATTTCATTTTCCGGCACGGTCGCCGTTTTCCCTCTTTCCGGTGAGTGGTCGCCGCCGATTCTTCCTTTCCCTTCTTGCTGCTGTTTTCTTTTCTAGTTGCTTCCTTGGATACATACGTGTATACATATTTATACGTGTTATGTGTGCATCAGTGACGTTGTCTGGGTGATGTTTCTGCTCAGCTGTTACTCTGTTTTTCCCCCGTTCGCTTATTCCGGTTGTTCATGCGAGTATTGATTTAGTTTTTAATTTTCTACAGGAAAATTCATTGTTATTTTAATGAAATAAATTCACTTTGTACAGATAATCGATATTTAATCGGTGGAATTTGTGACGGAAACCCGGAATAATCGGGTACCCGCGAATTTTAACGCCGTCGGCGATGAGCCTCGGCGAGCCGACTGTGGACCGTGATGATACGTTCTGAGTCCTAAACTTACAGAATAAATAAAATAGTTCGTATGATTATTTTCGGAACGAAAATTACTATTTAGTTTTAAAAGTCATATTGAGCTGTGAATTGCAGATTGTGGATTATGAACTGTAATGATTGGATTATTTGAGTGGTTGATTGACGTCCAATTGCTTCGACGGGTTAGTCCGATAAATAAAGGAAGTGCTGCCCGATTTTCAAGAAATCAAACTACGGAAATACAAGAGCGTATCCGAGGATTATCGGGACATCGAGTGAGTATAAGTAAATACACATACGTATGTTTTATTTAAAACCTGATTGTATGTTGTAGTGAAACGTTTTGCCAAAACCAATAACCCTAATTTCATACAATGACGAGTATACGTATTTGTTAGGAATATATGTGCATTAGTTTGATGATATGTTTAACAAAACACTTAAGTAGAAATATAGTGTTTGTAGCCTCAACGGATAAGACCACTTTGGCTATCCGTTGATGGTGTAGCTTTACTTAGAAATAAGTCTAGTGTTGTAGCACATTTCAGTCTCTGAATTTGAGATATAATTCTTAAATGTTGAGGGAAATTATAAGTCATGTTGACTACTGAAGGATATGCAGATAGGAAGGTCAATTGTAAATATTTCATGCCTTGTAATTTTGTATAAATGAAATGGTGTCAACGGATAACTTAAAGACCTTCAACGGATGAGAAACAAAGCTTCAACGGATGTCTCTAAAGCTTCAACGGATAACATCCTTCAACGGATGAGTGCATCAACGGATAGAGCTTCAACTGCTAACACATCAACGGATAAAGCCATCAACGGATGAAGGCTTCAACGGATGTTCTGTTAAATAGCAGTTGACAAGAGGTAGTTGTACCTATAAACAGAGGCACATGGGTTGACAGAGACAACTGAGATGTGGTAGCCTATTTCAGGAACATCAGAAAAAGCAGCCGTTCTACTCTAGCATAAAGAGGCAATAGTCAACAATGCACTGGAGTAAAATGGAGAAGAAACAAGTGGAGAACTTATTTTATTATTGTACTTTTTATCTTTGTCTTCACTTGTAAACTTGGTGTTATATAAACCAAGTAGCAGCTAGTAATTAGAAAGAATTTTTCCAGAGCTGTTTAGAAAAATCTTGAGAAAAATTATCTAGTTTGTACTAGGATGCAGCTGTGATCAACTTCTTGAATCACAGATTTTCTGAAATACCATCTCTGGTGGAATAACAAATCCACCAGAAAAGTTTTTAAGGTCTGTTGTGTTCTGTACTTTTGTGCTTGAATATATATCTGTCTGTATTAGCTTAAAGCAATTCACACACTTGTTTATCTTAAACACACAGCCTTTGAAACTGCTCAAAACTTGAAAAAGTTTTGAGATTTACATTCAACCCCCCTTCTGTAAATCTCATTGTTAGTTCACTAGGAATAACAATTGGTATCAGAGCAGGCTCTTGACATACAAAGAGTTTAAAGTTCTTGGAAACTAACAAAGATGAGTAAGAAGGATATTGGAGTAAAAATCCCAGTTCTTGACAAAGACAGTTATCACCATTGGAAGGTGAAAATGTACCTTCATCTACTCTCCCAAGATGAAGGTTATGTAAACTGCATTGAGAATGGTCCTCACATTCCCCACAAAGTAGCCACAGTTGCTACTGCCACAATTGTTGTTGGTCAATCCATTCCAAAACCTAGAGCAGAATGGACATTGGAAGACACAGAAGAAGTCCACAAGGATAAGAAGGCTATGAACATTTTGTTTAATGGTCTTGACAAGGATATGTTTGATAATGTGATAAATTGCACAACTGCCAAAGAGGTTTGGGACACAGTTCAGCTACTGTGTGAAGGTACAGAACAAGTAAAAGAAAACAAAATGCAGCTTCTCATTCAACAGTATGAGTATTTTCATTTTGAAGAAAATGAATCTTTAAATCACACATTCAATAGATTCCAAAAGCTGTTGAATGGACTGAAGCTGTATGGTAGAGTGTACCATGTGAAGGATTCAAATCTTAAATTTTTAAGATCCTTGCCAAAGGAATGGAAACCCATGACTGTCTCCTTGAGAAACTCTCAAGATTATAAGGACTTCACTCTTGAAAGATTATATGGAATCTTGAAGACTTATGAACTAGAGCTGGAACAGGATGAGGTATTGGAGAAGGGAAGAAAGAAAGGAGGTTCAGTTGCCTTGGTAGCTGAAAATGAGAAAGAATGCAGACAAGAAACTGTGAGATCAACATTAAACTCCAAAAATGGCACAAGCAAATCAGAATCAAGCAAGGGTAAGGAGCAAGTTGCTGAGAATGAAGATAACTCCAGTCAAGATGACTCTGATGGTATTGATGAGCATCTTGCATTTCTGTCCAGAAGATTTGCAAAGATGAAATTTAAGAAAAACACTAGAGCCACTAAACCTCATAAGAACATGGTGGACAAATCCAAGTTCAAGTGTTTCAATTGTGGTATAAGTGGACACTTTGTAAGTGAGTGCAGAAAGCCAACTACTGAAAAGAAGAAATTTGACTAAGTAGATTACAAAAAGAAATATTTTGATCTGCTCAAGCAAAAGGAGAAAGCTTTCATTACTCAAGAAAAAGATTGGGCAGCTGATGGAGAAGAAGAGGATGAAGATGTGGAATATGTCAACTTGGCTCTCATGGCTGATTCTGAGGAAAATGAAGTTAGTTCATCAAGCAACCAGGTAATCACTACTGATTTAACACAGCTTACTAAAGAAGAGTGCAATGATGCTTTTAATGACATGTCTACTGAATTGTATCACTTGCGTGTGTCTCTTAAATCTCTTGCTAAAGAAAATAGTAGGATTAAAGAGAACAATCTGTTCTTAAGTAATAGAAATGGTGTGTTAGAAGATAAGTTGATTGACCTAGAGAAAACTAAGCTACATTGTATATCTGTTGAAAATGAACTAGCTGAATCTGTTAAGAAAGTAGAAATACTTTCTAATCAATTAGAGAGAGAGCAAGAGGTGATTAAAGTCGGGAAGACATCTAGGGATGTTAGTGCTCAAATTGTCAAGGTCCAAGGAATTGAATCATTTTGTGAGACTGCCTGGGATAAAAACAAAAAGAAAATGGAATTAATTGATGGGTTGTCAACGGATGTGGAATCAACGGATGATGAAAATTATCCGTTGAAGGAAGAAAAGGAGCATCCGTTGAAGGTTCCTCAATTAAAACAGGCAGATGTTTCTAAAAGTGAAAATCTAAAGAAACTCAACAAAAAGTTTGGTTCAACTTCCAAGAACTTTGTCAAAGAAGAAGCAAGCACATCCAAAGATTTCAGTAAGGTGAATATAGGACACATGACCTTAGAACAGTTAAAGAATAGGCTCAAAGTGGTTGAGGATAAAAAGGAAACTAAAAGGAAATCTAATAGAAATGGGAAGGTAGGGGTTAACAAACATAACAATTACACACCTGATAAGTATGCTCCTAGAAAAAGCTGTGTGCATTGTAATAGTGTTAATCATCTATATGCTAATTGCAAATCCATTAAGAAAACTCCCATACCTGTACCCTCTTCCATGCCTAATATGTCTGCATCACCTCTGCATGCTATGCCTGTTATGTCTCAACAGAATCCTTATGCAGATTTTGCAAACATGCCATATTTTAACAATCCTTATCTTGCTGCATTTAGTATGCCTCAAATGCCATACAATATGCCTATGTGGAATAACATGTTTGCACAATCCATGCCTTATCAAATTCCAAATGTGCTAAATGATTCTGTGACTAACCCTACACCTCAACCAACTACATCTAAGATCAAGGTTGACTCAAAGTTACCTAAGTCTAAAGATGCAGGAGGAATGAAGTCTAGGAGAAAGGCTAACATGAATGGACCCAAGGAAACTTGGGTACCAAAATCAACTTGATTGATTTTATGGTGTGCAGGGAAACAGAAGAAATCTATGGTACTTGGACAGTGGCTGTTCAAGACACATGACAGGAGATTTCTCCCTGCTCACAGAGTTTAAGAAGAGAGCTGGCCCTAGCATAACCTTTGGAGATGACAGCAAAGGGTTTACTATGGGATATGGCTTGATTTCAACAAGGAATGTCATCATTGATGAAGTTGCATTAGTTGATGGTCTTAAGCACAACTTACTGAGCATCAGTCAACTATGTGATAGAGGGAATACAATTTCCTTCAATTCTGAAGCCTGTGTTGTCACCAGTAAGAAAGACAACAAAGTGGTTCTAACTGGAGTTAGAAAAGGAAATGTGTACTTAGCTGACTTCAACTCTACTGATGCAGAATCTATTACTTGTCTCTTCAGCAAAGCAAGTCCAGTTGAAAGTTGGCTATGACACAAGAAGCTATCTCATTTGAATTTCAAGACAATGAATGATCTAGTCAAAAAGGACTTAGTTAGAGGAATTCCTCTTGTTGAATTCTCAAGGGATGGTTTGTGTGATGCTTTTCAGAAAGGCAAACAAAGGAAAGCATCATTCAAAAAGAAGCTTGAAACAACGATTGATGAACCATTACAGCTGCTACATATGGATTTGTTTGGACCAGTCAATGTATTGTCAATTGCAAGAAAAAAATATTGCTTAGTGATTGTAGATGATTTCTCAAAGTTTTCATGGGTCTATTTTCTTGGATCAAAGGATGAAGCAAGTGAAATCATTATCAATCACATCAGGCAAGTCAATAATCATCCTGACTTGAAGGTTAGGAATATCAGGAGTGACAATGGAACTGAGTTCAAGAATTTGACAATGAGGCTGTTCTGTGAAGAAAATGGAATCATGCATGAGTTCTCAGCTCCAAGAACACCTCAGCAAAATGGGGTAGTTGAAAGAAAGAATAGATCTTTAATTGAGGCTGCTAGAACAATGCTTGAAGAATCAAAGTTACCAACATATTTCTGGGTTGAAGCTGTTAATTGTGCCTGCTACACTCAGAATATTTCTTTGATCAATCAAGCTAAAGGCATGACTCCTTATCAGTTGTTCAAGAGAAGAAAACCAACTCTAAACTTTCTTCATGTCTTTGGATGTAAATGCTTTATACTGAGAAATCAATCTGACCATAAAGGGAAGTTTGATGCAAAGGCTGATGAAGGGATATTTGTTGGTTACTCAGCTGGAAAATCTTATAGGGTCTACAATCTAAGAACCAACATTGTTATGGAATCTGTGCATGTTGTGTTTGATGATAAAAAGATTGATGGACTAACAGATGAGGGACACCATGAGAGACTCAAATTTGATAACATTGAGATATATTGTGATGATAGTGAAGAGGAGACTGATGGAGATGACACTTCAAAAGGGATTCAAAACATGCCCTTGGATAATGCACAAAATTCTGCATCCGTTGATAGAGGCAATGCAGTATCTGTTGAAAGATATAATGCATCATCCGTTGAAGTACAAAATGAAGCATCCGTTGATCATAGTTCATCAAAGGATAATCGATTTACATCATCAGTTGATAGAACTCCAAGTTCCCTGCAAAGGACCAACAACTCAGGGGGAGTTTCAACTAATCAACACTCTGTCTCACATCATGACAATACTGAGGCCACCTCATCTAGAGTATATCTTCCACCTCCAAGGAAATGGACCAAGAATCATCCCTTTGAACTGATCATTGGTGATGCATCATCTAAAGTGCAAACAAGAAAAGCTACTCAAGATGAATGTCTGTATAGTAGTTTTCTATCTCAGGAGGAACCTAAGAAAGTGGAAGAAGCTTTATTGGATCCAGATTGGATATTAGCTATGCAGGAAGAGCTGAACCAATTTGAGAGAAACAAAGTTTGGAAGCTGGTACCCAAACCAAAGAACAAGAGTCCTATTGACACAAAATGGGTATTCAGAAACAAGATGGATGAGAATGGCATTGTCATAAGGAATAAAGCCAGATTGGTTGCTAAAGGCTATTCTCAACAAGAGGGAATAGATTTTGATGAGACATATGCTCCTGTTGCAAGACTTGAAGCCATCAGAATTTTTCTAGCCTATGCAGCCCATGCCAATTTCAAAGTCTATCAAATGGATGTCAAGAGTGCATTTCTAAATGGGAAATTGGAGGAAGAAGTTTATGTAAGTCAACCTCCAGGGTTTGAAGATCCAAATTTTCCAGACTATGTGTATTATCTGTTGAAAGCACTCTATGGACTGAAGCAAGCACCTAGAGCCTGGTATGAAACCTTATCAAAATTCCTTTTGGAGAATCACTTCACTAGAGGTACTGTTGATAAAACTCTCTTCTTTAGGAATGTTAATGGCTCTAGTATACTTGTTCAAATTTATGTAGATGACATAATATTTGGATCTACGGATGATAAGCTTTGTAAAAAGTTTGCTAAGCTAATGCAAAGTAATTATGAAATAAGCATGATGGGAGAACTAACCTATTTTCTTGGTTTACAAGTTAAACAAGTTAGTGATGGAATTTTCATTAGTCAAACTAAATATATTTATGATCTTTTAAAGAAGTTTGACTTAATAGAATGTTCATCTGCAAAAACTCCCATGGCCACTGCCACCAAACTTGAATTAAATAAGACTGAAAGGTCTGTGGACATTACAAGTTATAGAGGCATGGTTGGTTCACTTTTATATTTAACTGTCAGTAGACCAGATATAATGTTTTCTACATGTCTCTGTGCTAGATTTCAAGCTGACCCTAAAGAATCTCACTTAGTAGCTATTAAAAGAATTTTCAGATATCTCAAGGGGACTCCAAATCTAGGAATTTGGTACCCTAGAGAGTCTGGTTTTGATCTAATTGGCTACTCAGATGTAGACTATGCAGGTTGCAAAATAGACAGGAAAAGTACAACAGGCTCCTGCCAATTCCTGGGAAACAAGCTTGTATCATGGTTTAGCAAAAAGCAAAATTCAGTCTCTACTTCTACAGCTGAGGCTGAATACATTGCTGCTGGAAGTTGCTGCTCTCAAGTGTTATGGATGAGGAATCAACTCCTTGATTATGGACTACATGTTGATAGAATTCCTATTTTTTGTGACAACACAAGTGCCATAGCCATAACAGAGAATCCTGCGCAGCACTCAAGGACCAAGCACATTGATATCAAGTACCATTTCATTAGGGAACATGTGATGAAAGGTACAGTGAAACTTCATTTTGTTCCAAGTGAACAACAAATTGCAGACATATTTACCAAGCCACTTGATGAATCAACATTCACAAGATTGGTAAGTGAGCTAGGTATGCTTAATTACTCTTAAATTAATGTCCTCATTGCAATTTGGATTGAAGCCTGAAATGTATTAGCTGCAAGAACAAATTTGATTTTTATCATAGATTATTCCATCAACGGATATTCCCTATCCGTTGAAAGTCAAAATTGTTCTGTCAACGGATGTTCATTATCCGTTGAAAGTCATATACATTTCTGGAATTTTTATCCGTCAACGGATAAAACTGAAGTGCTCTTCAACGGATAACAGTTTACCTTATCCGTTGAAATATCACATCAGTCGATTCAAGTGTTTCACAGCCGTTGATTCTATTGTCTTAACCGTTGATACTCATACATACAGCTGTATGTATTTGTTTTAAAGGTAGTTTTCAGAATACTTACAGTTTATTCTTAAACGGCTGAAATTCACTTACACATATTTATTGTTTAATCTCTTATTTATGTTTTTTTAATTTGAGAAAGTATATAAGCCCTTCTGATTTTTCATTTTTACTTTACGCTTTCTTGAAATTTCAAAGCTTTTACCACTTTCTCTCTGCAAAACCTTCAAGTTATTCTCTGCAATTTCTACTCACAACAATGGCACCGGTAGTGAAGATTATGTCTCAATCTGGGTTCATCTATGAGAAGAACAATTTCATAGCTTTGGTAGAAAAGAATGAAGCCCACTCAGATTATCACAAAATGATGGACTTCATCAAAAACTGTAAACTTAGCTATGCAATGCTGGAAGCCCCAACGATTTACTGTGAAGTAGTTGAGGAGATTTGGACATCTGCTGAGTTCAACTCCATAGATATGACTATCTCCTTCACTCTCAAAGGTAAAAATCACTGTGTTAACTGTGATGACTTACTAGCATGTTTTAAATTACCTGAGAACAATGCCATGACACCACACACTGATAATGATGTATCCAGCATGTTAGATTCCATAGGTTATTCTCTTAACTCTGCTAGTTTAGGGAGTATTAGAAGAAAAGGCCTTAGGAAAGAATGGAGTTTTCTTGGGGATGCCTTTATCAAGGTTTTCTCTGGGAAAATTAGCAATTTTGATGCCATAACTTCATCTCTTGTTAATATGCTCTATATGCTTATTTCTGATAGGTATTTTAATTTTAGCAACTATATTATGCTAGAATTGGGTAATAGATTAGGTAACAAAGCTAATAGACCTAATAACATCTATTATGCTAGATTCTTTATGTTATTGGCTAACCATGTTGCTGAAGGTTTGGTCATTACGAATGAGAATAATAAACTCAAGTGTTGGGCACAAGAGAAAAGAGTTCTTGCAGATTTATTGAGAATGGATCTCAACAACAGTGTGCCATTGGTATATTTACCAATCATGAATGCACCACAGGTAGGTGAGGTAATTGCTTCTACAACTCCTACTTCTTCCAACCCCTCTATTTCTTTATCTTCTAGTGTGGCCATGGAATCTGTGACAATGCCCCAACAGATTCCTACCAAGGTCACCAAAACTAAACTTTCAAAATCAAAGACAAAGAAAACCACCTCTGTTGTTTCTCAAAAGACAACAGTTGTAACACCTACCATTAACCCTGAGGGGAGTGAACAGGGTGTGAGTGGTGAGGGGAGGGGTGAACATCAAAGAAACCCCCAGGATAAGGAAGAAGAGAAAAGTGCTTCCCAAGCTAGCCAAGCCACAGTTTCTCAAAAAGTTGTGGTGGTTGAAAACGTTACTAGCATATCCCTAGCTGCATCCTCCCAAAAGGATGTAACTATTGAAAATAGTTCCCAACCAGGAACACACAAACGAGGGAGGGACACTAAAGCTAAACACTCACCAACAAAAGCCTTTATTAGAAGAAAGAGAGCTAGAACCCAATCTTCTACACAGGGTGCACACACTGCACAGATACATCCATCTGTATCTATGCCTTCTCAAACTCAGTTTGATGTGGCTCCAACAAATGTGGAGTCACAGCCCCATTCTCTCACAATTAACACACATCAATCACCACACACTTCTTCACCATCTCTAGATGTGGATATGTTATTCCCATCAATTCCTGATTCTCCCTCTTTACAACTCAGGGAGGAGCCCCACTCAAATACAGGTGATCATCATCTTTTAGATGATTTGTTGGATCACCCGCAAATTCTTTCAGATATAATTGAAGGATCTGTGTCACCAAAACTCATATCAATCTACACAGATTCAACTATTATATCACTTTCAATTTCTACTTCTTTTCCTTCTTCAACGGATATCACTCATCTGTTGACAAGTGGTTGTTCTTCAACGGATAAGCTTAACAGCAGTTATCCGTTGATACCATCAGTTTCACCTTCAACGGCTATTCCTCATCCGTTGATAGTCTCTACACACACAACTGAAACAATTCCAAGTGTAGAAGACTTGATTACTGTACAATCACTTCTAGGACTGAGGGAAGGGAGTGACAATTTGAGTGAGAGGCTGGGTTGCTCCCAGGCAAAAGGAGAGATTGAGAGCTCAAATATGCATGCTATTTCTTCCAGCATGGCAAAAGTAAGTGAGAGGAGTACCACCTTAGTAGGTGAAGGTGAGGGAGTGAGTTGTGTGAGCCAGGGGGAGCCCCTGATGCAAGAACATAGAGAAAATGAGAGAAAGGCAGGTACAGCAGAAGCTGAAAAACTCAAGGCTGACAAAAGAGCACAAGCAAAGCTTGAACAAAAGCTAAAGTCAAGTCTAGTTGAAAATGAGAAAGGAATTGAAGTCAGGGGTGAAGACAAGATTGCAAACTTAGATGAGGTTTTTGGGAGTATATTTGGTGAAAGCATGGAGGAAAAAGAGAAATGGCAGAAGGGAAACAGAAGAAAGGCCAAGGCACATAGAAGGAGTGAAGGCAACACTGAAGAAACTAAATCTCTACCTTCCATACCTGAACCCTTTGTTGCTGATCCCACTATAAACATCCATGGTGAACCAATCATCCCAAAAGAGGAACCTATTGATTGGGACACCATCAATTTGCCTACCTTTTTAACCACTCTTCCACTACCAAAGAAACAGAAAAGAAAATCCAAATCTACACCTCCCCTAAACTCTAAGAAATTCACTCAAAAACACAAACCTAACCCTAAGCCGCCCATTTCTAAAGATGATTATGTTCACATCTGTGACATAAAAGAAATTTCAGACATTGAACTCTATCTGGATGAGCTGGAGGATGTAAGGGGAATTGCTGCTTACAGACAGCTACCAGAGAGATTGGTGTTCAGATACAAAGGAGCTGGGGAAAGAACATGGCCTCTCTACAGGATTCTGAATGAAGGCTACTCTACCTTGATCAGAGTCTTTTCAGCCATACAAAAGGATTCTGGCTTTACCAGGACTGCCAAGACTGAAATTCTCAACAAGATTGCCAACATAAGGAAAACTTGGAGGGAGCCCAATGCTTTACCCAGAACCTTACTCATTCAAGAAAGGGGAACTACAATTCACAAATCACCTCATTGGTTGATGGAATTCAGAGATGATAAAGGAGTCAGAAGATTTTTCAGACTTGAAGACCAACTCAAGATTGCCAGCAATGAAACTCTCAAAGAAATGCAATCTAAGTTGGATATCAGTGATGAAGATGAAGCTGAATTCTTCAGACAACTCCAACTCCAAATTGAGGAAAATGACAAAGGGCTAGGAAAGAAAACCAGGGATCAAAGAAGAAAAAGATGATTTGCTCAGGCTAGAGGAGCACCCTTGGAAACACTGTAAATCTTCAATTACCTTCTAGTACATACACTTTTGCAGCACTTTTAAATTTCTACTTAGTTTCAGTTCATATATTTGTTAAGTGTTTTGTTATCATCAAGTTAACCTTGAATTTATGTCTACAATTCTTATAGACATAAATAGGGGGAGATTGTTAGGAATATATGTGCATTAGTTTGATGATATGTTTAACAAAACACTTAAGTAGAAATCTAGTGTTTGTAGCCTCAACGGATAAGACCACTTTGGCTATCCGTTGATGGTGTAGCTTTACTTAGAAATAAGTCTAGTGTTGTAGCACATTTCAGTCTCTGAATTTGAGATATAATTCTTAAATGTTGAGGGAAATTATAAGTCATGTTGACTACTGAAGGATATGCAGATAGGAAGGTCAATTGTAAATATTTCATGCCTTGTAATTTTGTATAAATGAAATGGTGTCAACGGATAACTTAAAGACCTTCAACGGATGAGAAACAAAGCTTCAACGGATGTCTCTAAAGCTTCAACGGATAACATCCTTCAACGGATGAGTGCATCAACGGATAGAGCTTCAACTGCTAACACATCAACGGATAAAGCCATCAACGGATGAAGGCTTCAACGGATGTTCTGTTAAATAGCAGTTGACAAGTGGTAGTTGTACCTACAAACAGAGGCACATGGGTTGACAGAGACAACTGAGATGTGGTAGCCTATTTCAGGAACATCAGAAAAAGCAGCCGTTCTACTCTAGCATAAAGAGGCAATAGTCAACAATGCACTGGAGTAAAATGGAGAAGAAACAAGTGGAGAACTTATTTTATTATTGTACTTTTTATCTTTGTCTTCACTTGTAAACTTGGTGTTATATAAACCAAGTAGCAGCTAGTAATTAGAAAGAATTTTTCCAGAGCTGTTTAGAAAAATCTTGAGAAAAATTATCTAGTTTGTACTAGGATGCAGCTGTGATCAACTTCTTGAATCACAGATTTTCTGAAATACCATCTCTGGTGGAACAACAAATCCACCAGAAAAGTTTTTAGGTCTGTTGTGTTCTGTACTTTTGTGCTTGAATATATATCTGTCTGTATTAGCTTAAAGCAATTCACACACTTGTTTATCTTAAACACACGGCCTTTGAAACTGCTCAAAACTTGAAAAAGTTTTGAGATTTACATTCAACCCCCCTTCTGTAAATCTCATTGTTAGTTCACTAGGAATAACAATACGTATGTTTTATTTAAAACCTGATTGTATGTTGTAGTGAAACATTTTGCCAAAACCAATAACCCTAATTTCATACAATGACGAGTATACGTATTTTCTGAAAATGAACACCGAATTGATTTATGAGGACGTGAACCCTAACTGATGCCTGTATTGCAATAATGTATGTGTTACGAGTCGGGTTTTGTTAACGCCTGGGTAGATTGTTAGCAAGGATATGTCAAGCATAATCGAAGGTCTAAGTTAGGGTGTTTCGACCTTGTAGGTTCTAGTCGGAATGCCCGAGAATTGGCATTGGATGAAAGACAGTTGGTGGTCAATCGAAAAGCTCAGTAAGGTTCCAATCAAAGGACTTAAGTGTTGAGGTCGAATTCAGAGTGATCTAGTGGATAGACAATAAAGCCTGAGCGACAGAGTCGGCTCAGAATCGATCAGTAAAAGTTGTAAAGCCCTGTAAGGCAAGTACTTCTGAACTTTTCTTCAAGATATATTGCAAATATTTTCGAACTGTTTCATAACATGTCGCTATTATTCAAAATAACTCATACTTTATATTGCAAGTGCTTTAAACTATTTAACCTTGAGCCCTGGTTTTCTTGATCTCGAGCCATAAGCCTTATTCTTTATAAACCATCCTTTGTTGATTTTCAGATACCAAACCACCCAAATATGATACTACTCCCTAAATGTATAACTACCAAACACTAAACACTGGAACAATTGTTTGAAAACACAGAAACTTTTATACTCCAACTATTCTTTATAACACCAAAGAACTATACCTTGAAAAATCATTATTTGTCTAATACATGGTACTTTTACAGGCTGAAAACCGTTTCTCACCCATAACTTGATATACCCTTGTGATATCCATAAGTTTCCTTACGTTTTTATTTAAGTGTTTAATCATCATTGATTATGATCTTATTTTATCGGATTATATTGTTTATCATATTGAACTGCTTTAGAATTGGATAGTTTTTTGGTGTATGGACCAGATTCGTGGTCAGACCATATCAATGGTCAAGTTAGGCCAATGTGTGCCTTGGATCCAGTAATTAGAGCAGTGTTGTGTGCTTTTCTCAGGATTAGTGCGTGACTGATTAGCAGCCTAACCTTGGTTTTAAAACTTAAAATGAATATCCAATTCTAATGACTGTTTAGCAATAAACTTGATTCCTCAGAATCAACTCGTTTGATCATTGATTACCTTCAATTATTGTTATTATGACTTACTGAGCTAGTTAGCTCACTCGTGCGAATCTTTTTATGTATTCTACAGTTAAGAAGAATACGGTTAATAGCGAGGTTTCCCAGTTTAATGTACGAGCAAGGAGTCCAGATTGAGTTGGATCGAGCTAGCTGGAGCTTATTACGGTAGTGAGATAGTAAGACTGTTAGAATAATTATATTGTTCAGTTGTAAGTTAAATTAGTTGGGATTTGGTACGTTGTAATAAAAGTTAAGGTTGTGGCTTGTTTTCATACTTTAACCTGTTGCGATCCGTGATTATGTAAAGCAGGGTCATTGCAAATAATATTTCTTATACCGATTTATATATTGTGTATGTGTTGTGGACCCCAAACTTCTGACCCGGGTTTGGAGGGCGCCACATCTTACGCGTTGATGGACTGCCACCTGGCCACTTACACATTGATAGACCGCACCCCGGCCTGTCGCTTATGCCGACTCAATTAGATGGACTTACTTCCCGAACGTTGGGAAAGTAATCAAATTCTTTTATCAAAACAGCAACCTCGTTGCGAACATAAAATACACCACAAAGCCGGATCCCTCAGATTTTTAAGCGAGTATTTAAATCCCCTTCGAAAGGAAGATCTTAAATTTGAAAATGAGTTTTGGGATCCGCTCTAACTTTTAATATCATATTGAAGACTCAAAAACATTTTAAAGAATGTTTAGAGTAACGATGATTTAATAAAATAATTCCATCCCGATATATTAGGAAATATCTGAATATTATTATTTAAATAATATTCTCATAAGGATAATCTTTATAAAAATATTTTAAGTAGATTTTTAAAACTCATACTTGAAATGAGTAATAAATAACAAAAGATATACTTATACGAAAGTACGATCTTTATTTGAATAATTGAAATTAGTTTGATTATTATTCAAAACTATCGAATATACCTTATCCGATTCATAGTTATAGAAACTATATATAAATATAAATATATATATATATGTTATACTCGGGAACATCGACTCCCGGTTTAGAAAAATGTTCACCTTTGAGTCCCCTATACTAAGGGTATACACAACTACTGCTTATCTCTAGCATAGGTATTATGCAGTTTATAAGCATTTGAATTGATAATAGAATATCAAGATTTCACAACATGCATATATATACCATATCAACATGCTCCAATATATCACAAGATTTGCTAATAACAGTCATGCATTTATCTCAAGATAATGCATCAATATATTTACATCACAACAGCAGTATAACGGGTAGAAAATTTGCCTGAGTGTTCCGGGATAGACTTAAGCTTAGAGTGGGTCTGTTAACCTATGAAAAACAACATAATCCGAAATTAGACCACAGTCGCTTAAGAAACTAGTCGAAACTCACTCATACCCTAACGGTCGCTTACGGTCGCTTAGACACTTAACGATTTACGTTAATCGCTCGCGTACCCTCGACTCCACCAATTTTAATAAATTAACCGTTACGAATTTGAAGGCGACTCTTTGGTGAATACTCTACCAACTGCATAACCTACCTTAAATAATTGTTTCATACTCCAAATGATCATTTAAGAACCTTAACCAAGGTTTCAAAGTAAGGCGAGGGGAAATAATTCGTTCGCGAAATGCCGTTACTTAAAACGGTCGTTTCTCCTAAACCGTACATCGGATTCAAGCGAACCACATATCAAAATGAATCTTACGACACAATCTAGATAAACATGGCAAAGTTACAGATTCAACAGTTAGCTCTTTGTCCCGAACACTAAGAACAAGCAGTTGTATAAAAACGGGCATTACGACGGCTATGTTTACGCGATTACCAAGTTTTAAACCACTCCAAACAACCACAATTCATCTCACAACCACCAATACAACAAAATTTCACCCAAACCTTACTATATCAGTCCCAAACCTCAAGATTTTCCAATTCATTCAACCACAAACATGAACTACTAACTATACTTAAGTTTCATTAACTATAAACAAGATTCCATCATCCAAATCACTACAAATCAAATCCAAACTTTAAACACACAAGCATCATGCTTCTTATTTACTATAACAATCAAAACCATTCCTAATACTCAAAAGTAAAGCTAGGGTTTGAAGTTTTATACCTTTTTGAAGCTTTTAATCAATAAAAGATCCTTGGAATGCCCATGGAAGCCTTGATCTATGCTTAAGCTACCTTATCCTTACAAATAAAATCAAGAATCAAAAATTTGTTCTTGAAAATTACTATTCACCCTAAACCTTTTAGGAATTGTTCAACTAGGTAAACCTTGGACTCTTGGATCCAAACTTATAGCATAACTAAGATATGAATTATGGAAGTTAAGGAAACAGACCTTATAATTTTTGAAGGTGTGTAGCTTGAGTTTTTGAAAAACTCCTTCTTGTTTTTCTTCCAAAAGCCGAGAGCAAGAGATGGGGGAAAGAAGAAAAATGGGTTTGTTTGGTTGCTTTTGATTTTGGTGTTTGTGAAATGAATACTTGGTGGAGATTGCTTTGATAAAGTGATGACATCACTTGGATGACCTCACCTCCAAGCCACATGTCTTTCCCTTATGGTTTGATGATGTCACCTTCTCTTTTAACCACATTTTTTAGCTTCTCTTGGAAGCTTCCTTCACATTCTACTTGTATGTGCTTGTCCCTTGGTCGTTTATTTATTTTACGGTTCGATTAACTCTCGTTCTCGTTCGTTGTTTGAAAAGATCATATACGGGATCTTATTACTTGGGTTCCCCTAAATCTTTCTCAGTATTTTATATCCCTTTTATGATCCTCTCTTCTAATCCTTGAATTTAAATCCTTTTAATCATGTTACCTTATACTTAATTCTTTCGGTATCTGGTGGATTTTCAGGAAAAATCAAAGTGTCCGGATTTGAATTCTAACGACCATTACATACACTCATTTACTTTATGGAATACTAATACGATCTTAGAATTTCCATAACAGTACTCCTATATAGCGTGGTCTGATAATTTTCCTTAATCAGCATCATCAGCAAAAGTTACTATTCATCCGTGTTTCAAAAATTCCAAAAATTGGGGTTATTACAATTTTTGTTGGATATGCTGTGGAATCAATACATGTTGTGTTTGATGATAAAAAGATTGAAGGACTGCAAGATGAAGATTCTCATGAAAGCCTCAAGTTTGATAATGTGGAAATGGTTAGTGATGACAGTGATGATGAAAGTGATCAAGAAACAGTGAGTAAGGATAGTGCATAAAAATCTACAACTAGAAGCACATAATTCAACGTCTGTCGAGTTGCAAAATGCTTCATCCTTCGGGAAACAATCTGCCTTATCCGTCAGGAGGCAAGCAGCTTCATCCGTCGGAACACAAAGTGCACCATCCGTTGGGTCATTAAGAGAAGCTGAAAGTCAGAATAGATCAATTACAGAAAGCTCCCCTTTCTCAAATCAAAGATTCACAAACTCGGGGGGGGGGGGGTTTCATTAATCAAAACTCAGTCACACATCAAGACAACTATGAGGCCTCTTCATCTAGAGCTAATCTACCTCAACAAAGAAAATGGAGCAGGGATCACCCCTTTGAGCTCATCATTGGTGATGCATCTTCTAGAGTTCAAACAAGGAGAGAAACTCAAGAAGAATGTATATATAGCAGCTTCCTATCTAAGGAAGAACCAAAGAAGGTAGAAGAAGCTTTGTTGGATCCTGATTGGATCTTAGCTATGCGGGAGGAGCTAAACCAATTTGAAAGGAATAAAGTATGGAAGCCGGTACCCAAGCCCAAAGGAAAGAATCCAATTGACACCAAATGGGTATTCAGAAACAAGATGGATGAAAATGGCATAGTAGTAAGGAACAAAGCTAGATTGGTTGCTAAGGGCTATTGTCAACAAGAAGGAATAGATTTTGATGAAACTTTTGCTCCCGTTGCAAGACTTAAAGCCATTAGAATTTTCTTAGCCTATGTAGCTCATGCCAATTTCAAGGTCTATCAAATGGATGTCAAAAGTGCTTTTCTGAATGGAGATTTGGAGGAGGAAGTCTATGTTAGTCAACCTCCTGGTTTTGAAAATCCAAATTTCCCAAATCATGACTACTATCTTTTGAAACGACTTTGTGGACTGAAGCAAGCACCTAGAGCCTGGTATGACACTTTATCAAAGTTGCTTTTGGAAAACCACTTCACAAGAGGTACTGTTGATAAAACTTTATTCCTTATAAATGTTAATGGCTCTAGTATACTTGTTCAAATTTATGTAGATGATATTATATTTGCCTCTACAGATGAAAAACTTTGCAAAATGTTTGCCAAATTGATGCAAAGTAAGTATGAAATGAGCATGATGGGAGAACTAACTTACTTTCTTGGTTTACAAGTTAAGCAAGTTAGTGATGGAATATTCATTAGTCAAACTAAATACATTCATGATCTTTTAAAGAAGTTTGATCTAATGGATTGCACATCTGCAAAAACTCCCATGGCCACTGCAACTAAGCTTGAATTAAACATTACTGAAAAGTCTGGGGATATTTCAAGCTATAGGGGCATGGTTGGTTAATTTCTGTACTTAACAGCTAGTAGGCCGGATATAATGTTTGCTACTTGTCTGTGTGCTAGATTTCAGGCTGATCCTAGAGAATCTCACCTAGTAGCCATTAAGAGAATTTTCAGATATCTCAAGGGAACACCAAAACTTGGCATTTGGTACCCTAGAGATTCTGGTTTTGATCTAACTGGTTATTCAGATGCAGATTATGCTGGTTGTAGAATAGACAGAAAAAGTACAACAGGAACCTGTCAATTTCTAGGGAACAAGCTTGTGTCCTGGTTCAGTAAAAAAACAAAATTCAATTTCTACTTCTACAGCTGAAGCTGAATATATTGATGTTGGTAGTTGTTGTGCACAGATTTTGTGGATGAAAAACCAATTGTTGGACTATGGTCTACAAGTGGAAAGAATTCCCATTTTTTGTGATAACACAAGTACAATTGCCATCACTGAAAATCCAGTGCAACATTCAAGAACAAAGCACATAGATATCAAATACCACTTCATAAGGGAACATGTGATGAATTGTACTGTGGAACTTCATTTTGTTCCAAGTGAAAAGCAGCTTGCAGACATATTTACCAAGCCACTCGATGAATCCACCTTTTCAAGGTTGGTAAGTGAGTTAGGTATGCTTAATTATTCTTGAATCATTTCAGATATTTTGCAAGTTGTTATGCAGCTAGAAACTTAATTGATTTTTCTACTTTGAATGAATTTTTGGCTAAGTCAAAATTTACATCCCGACGGATGCTCATTATCCATCGAGTTTGATCATCCGTCGGTATATTAATTGTTACTAAAATCAATTATTTTTCTGGAGTATTTTATAACTCGGCGGATCCCTGATTTATCCTCATTCGTCGAATTGTCTCAATCCTAGGCGTTAAAACTCTGAACATTATTCATCGAGTATACTTACAGTTTGTAAGCATGACACGACGAATAAGTGACAGAATTTTTACAGTTTATTCATTTTCAAACGGCTATTTTGGGAAATTTTTATTGGTCATTTTATTTTACTATAATATTTTTGACAGTTTATTTCAGAGATAGTATAAAAGCAGAATTCATTTTTGTTCTACCCTTTTATCATTCTCACGATTTAATTACTCTAACTTCTTTCTTCCTAAAAAGCAATCACTCTCTCTCTCTGCAAATTTTAATCTCTAACAATGGCACCAGTCGTCAAAATCATGTCTCAAACTGGGTACATCTATAAGAAGAACAACTTCACAGCTCTAGTGAACAAGGAGATTCAACAGTCTGGAAATTACCACAAAATGATGGATTTTGTGAAAGGCTGTAAACTCAACTATGCTATGCTGGAATCTCCCACTATTCACTGTGAGGTTGTAGAGGAGATATGGACAACTGCAGTGTACAAGTCAACTGACAAGACCATCACTTTTACTCTTAAAGGTAAGCAGTTTTGTATTAATAGTGATATTGTCAAAGCATGCTTTAGGATTTCTGATAATACTGTTACTACTCCAAACACAGACACTGATATAGTTAACATGCTAAATTCCATGGGCTATGCACTCACTACCTCTAAATTAAGTGAAATTAGAAGGTTGGGTCTTGGGAAAGAATGGAGTTATCTATGTGATGTGGTAACTAAAGTGTTTTCTGATAAAATTAGTAACTTTGATTCTATTAACATATCCATGTTTAATATGCTTTACATGCTAGTTACTGATAAGTACTTTAATTTCAGTGACTTGGTCTTGTTTGAGTTAGGCTTTAAGTTAGGAGAACTCAATAAGAGAGGTAAAAGTGTCTATTATGCTATATTTTTCATGATGCTTGCTAACCATCTCATTGAGAATATTGTGATTGAGAACCCAACCAACAAGCTGAATTTTTGGGTTCAAGAAAGAAGAATAATTGCATATCTTAACAGAGCAGACCACCACAAAGAGGTGTCCTTCTTCTATTTTCCAGTAATAGAGGGACCTCAGGTAAGTGAGGTAATTTCTGCTGTCTCCACTATTCCAACCTCACAAATTTCTTTGCCTTCTAATGTAGCAATGGCATATATGTCAATGACCAAACAGATGCCTACCCAAGCTACTAAATCACAAACTTTAAAATACAAATCTAAGAAAGCCCCCTCTAGTTTCTTTCAAAAGAAACCAGTTGCAAAATCCACTAAACAAAAGGAGGGGAGTGTGAAGGTGGGTGAGAAAGGTGAGGGACAGGGTGAAAATCAAAGAAGCCCTAAGAATAAGGCTGGTGAGAAGAGTGTACCCAAACCTAGCCACACCATAGTTTTCCAACAAACTGTGGTTGTTAATAAGGAAATAAGCTCATTACTAGTTTCATCCTCCCAAAAGGATGTCACTATTGAAACAAGCTCCCAACCAGGAGCACAGGACAAAATGGGTAGGGACACTAGCTCATCACAAACTTATGCTAGAAATAAAAGATCAAAAACCCTTGGGATGCACAGGGCACATACACAGTGCAAACTGGTGCTAAAGACCCAGTCACTGCACCATCTCAAAGTCAGATTGATGTGGCTCCAATAAATGTGGAGTCACAGTCAAAATCTCTTATAATTGAAGCACCTGATACACCAAATTCTCCCACACACTCACTGGATGTTGACATGATAAATACATCACTTCCAAATTCTCCATCTTTAACTCTATTGGAGAAGCCAAAAATCCAAGCAAGTGAGCATCATCTTTTAGATGATTTGTTGGCTCACTTGCCATTTCTTTCTAAGTCTGTTGAGACATCTGTGCCAAAATTTTCATCAATCTGCACAGAGTCTACAATAGTCTCCACTCCAAACTTATTCATTTCTTCTATCTCGATGGATATTCATCATCCGTCAAGTAGTGATTGTATCCCGATGGATAAGCTTGACAGCAGTCATCCGTCGGATAGCCATACTACTGTCCCGATGGATATTCCTCATCCGTCGGGTGTCTCTGCACAACTTAAAATTCCTTCAATTCTCATAAGTGTAGAAGACTTAGTAGTAATATAATTACTCTTAGGACTGAGGGAAGGGAGTGAATTGAGTGAGAGTCTGGGTTGCTCCCAGGAAAAAGGAGAGAAAAAGAATGAACAAATGCAGTCCATTTCTTCAGGATTAGCAAAAGTGAGTGAGAGGAGTCCCACCTTAGATGGTGAAGGTGAGGGTGTGAGGGTGGGGAACCAAGGGGAGCCCTTGATGCAAAAAGAGGGAGAAATTGAGAGAAATACAGGTACAGGAGATATAAGGATAGACATCATTACTAGTGAGTCAATGAATGTCAATGAGGCAAACAGAGAGGATCTATCTTAGCATAGTCAAGCTGTTATAGATTCCACCACTTTGGATGCTGAGACATTTACTCATCCTGTTCAAGCATATCAACTTTTGGCTGGACAGGGCAATGAAAGTGTAGAAATGATGCTGAATTTGGTGCACACTACTCAATCCATGCGAAGGGCAAAGGATGACATCACAGCTATGCCTTCTACAGCTGGTGATGACATAGATTATGAAGCTGGTGGATCAGAAGAATTCTTTGGTGATGATAGTGAAGAGGGGTCACTGGACATAGGGGAAAAGTAGGACATAGGGGGAGAAGTAGACCCTAGTTCCAGATCTGGTATGCCATTTTGGGCATTTTCAAAGCAATGTGATGAACATTATTTCAAGACCACCTTCATTCAACTAATAAGTCAGATAGAATCTGCTCTTCAATCCATAACAAATTACCGCACTAAGAAGCTCCTACAAGCACACCTTGCTTCTCTTCAATTACAACAAATCCAAGGCTTTCAACACAATCAGGATGTCACTTCTATCAAGAGTGAGATTGATCAAATGAAAAAGGACATTTATGAAAGATTGGATGCTAAACTTCCAAAAGCAACTATGATTGATATTAAGAGACAGCTAAGGAAGAACTCAGATCTTCCCATTCAAGTGGATTCCCTGGATAAAAGAATGACTGCTATGGAAGCTTCTCTAACAGCTATTCATCTACATCAAGCACAGCAAATAGACTTGCTTCAGCAGCTAGTGGCAGCTCAAACCTTTTCTTCTACTCAACTTGCTGATAATAAAAAGGGGGAGAAAGAAATTTCTATAGTCCCAATCAGTCAAGAGGGGTCAAGGAGTGAGGGGGAGCAGAAAGTGCTAAACATCCAAGTCAACAAAGTAATTATGCCAACAATTGTTTTCACAAAGCCACCAGCCATGGACATTATTTATATCATAAATCTGGCAGCAGCAAAACTAAACAAAGATGACAAACTGCTAAAGATTGATGTAGCAGCAGCTGAGAAGGAATTGAAAGAAAAGTGGAGAAAGATAGATGCAGAAATTCAACAAAAGTTTGGGCCAATTCAGAAGCCAGACAAAACATTCATTCATCACTATCAAGTCAAGAACATTTATGTGAATGAAATGAGTATGAATTATCTGGAAAAAAGCCAAACATCTTGCATCAAATCTCCAAAAGCAGATTTCATCATGAAGCCTAAAAGAAACTATTCAAAGTTTTCAGACAAGAACCCTATAGATAATGTGTATGAGACACCTATGCCAGATGAGAAGAAGCTGTTGGCTAGGTCAATTGCCTTCTACAAAGATCCAGCTGATTCAGTACTCAAAAGAAGATTAGCCAAGATTTACAGAAATGGTAAGGAAATTTGTGTGGTGGCTGGACACCCCATGTTTGTGGAAGCTAAGAAGGAAGAGAATGAGAGAATCAGGCAAGAAAAGAAACAAGCTGCTCTGGAAGCTAAAAAGCTTAAACAAAAGAAGAAGCAAGCTGCTATCTTGGACAAGCTTCAAGCTGTAAAAACCACAACAGAAATTCCTGCACAACAAACTGTAATTGCTGAACCTAAGGATCAAAAAGTGCAAGAAGAACCACAGTAGAAAAGAAGATTCAGATACAAGCTCCATTCCAAGAGAAAATTGGACTTTAATGATGAAGAAATAATAGACAATATACCTAGAAAGTCCACAACTACAACTCAAACATCAAAACCCTCAGTGGTATTTGAAGAATTCAAGGTGGTGGATCCAACTAGGAATATACATGGTGAGCCCATAATTCTAAAGGATGAGCCAGTGGACTGGGATAGCTTGCCTATTCCTGAGCTAAACTTTTCTATCTTCAAGACAAAGAAGACAAAGATAAGAGCTAGAATGAAAGTGAAACCAGTGATTCTCAAATCAAAGACCCTAGTCAAATCATCATCCACAGTCAACAAAGGAGATATGTTGTACATCTGTGATATCAAAGAGTTTTCTGACATTAACCTCTACTTAGATGAATTGGAAGGAGTTAGAGGAATTGATGCTCATAGACATCACCCTGAAAGAATGGTATTCAAAAATAAGGGAGGAAAGAGAGATCATATGGCCACTTCACATGATTTTTCTAGAAAGCCAATATGTGCTAATAAAGATCTACTCTTCTTTCAAGAAGAACTTTGGATACAATGTGACTGCTAAAAGATTAGTTCTAAAGAAGATTGAGGAGCTGAGGAGTAATAGAGCCAAAGATGCACTCCCAAAAACTCTATCTATTCCTTTCGCAGGAAAGAGAGTGCATTTGAGGCCTTATTGGTTGATGGAATTCAAAGATGAAAAAGGAATTAGAAGATTTTTTAGATTGGAGGACCAGTTGAGTATCTCTAGCAATGAGACTCTATTGGAAATGCAAGGAATGCTAGATCTCTCAGAAGCTGATGAACTTGAATTCCACAGACAACTCCAAAACCAGATAGAAGAGAACAACGGGAGGCTTGGGAAGAAACCTAGACAATCAAGGAGATAGACTTATCTGCTCAGACTAGAGGAGCACCTTGATAATGATTATGAGCTATTCTTTGTATACTTTGCATTGTTCAATTTTTCAGTAAAAATTGCAGCACTTATCAGTTTTATCTACTATTTTCAATTTGTATTCTTAGAGTGTTTTGTTATCATCAAATTTCTCTTAATTTATGGCTACAATTCTAGTAGACATAAATTGGGGGAGATTGTTAGGAATATGTTATGAACTTGATGATAAATCATACAAAACACATTAGTAGATTTAACTTAGTATATATGCAAAATAGGTTGATTAATTATAAATAAAAGATGTCTTATAATTCTGGATAAGTGAAATGGAGTCAAGTATCAAATAGCTACCCGACGGATGATCAACAAAGCTGCCCGACGGATGATCAACAAAGCTACCCGACGGATAACAAGAATGTACCCGGCGGATGATCGATTCAAATATCTGTTGACAGTGACAACACAGTCGCATGCGTTGGGCATTTGCAAAAGAAATGTGGCAGCCTGTTTAGCAGTAAATTGAGAACAAAGAAGCATTACCATTTCTATGCAAGTCATGAAGATTTTCAAAGATGCTGGAATAGAGTAATGAAGCAGCATGGAGTTAGTCTTGATAGGTTTTGTTTTATTATCCTATCTTATTACCATGTAAACTTGGTGATATATAAACCAAGTGTAGCTAGTAGAACAAACAACTAAGGAAACACATTTAAAAGAGAAATAGAAAAAGCTGTAACTGTTAAGAATTTCTCTGCAGTTTGTTTGTTCACTTGTAAAGCAGCTGTGAGCCAATTTGAGCTTCACAGAGTTCTCAAATTGATATATATAAATATATCTCTGGTGGATACTTTCAAACTCACCAGAAATTTTTAAAGACTTGTGTCTTATTACTTTGTGTTTGATTTACTTAATTCCTCATTCCGCACTTTGCAAATCAAAACACTTATATATATATATGTGTGTTGAGTTAGAACATTTTATAAATCTCGATAAGAAGCCAGAATTACATTCAACCCCCTTCTATAATTCTTGTTGTATTGTTAGGGAATAACAATTGATGCACCTTCTCAAAGTTAGGTTGATGTGGTTCCGATAAATGTGGAGTCACATCCAAAATCTACAGAAGCACCTCACACACAAAACTCACCCACTATTTATTTGGATGTGGATATGATTCACACATCAATTCCTGATTCTCCATGTTTAACTCTATTGGAGAAGCCAAAATCTCAAGCAAGTGAGCATCATCTTTTAGATGATTTGTTGGCTCACTTGCCATTTCTTTCTTATTATATTGAGAAATCTGTGCAAAATCTCAAATCAATCACCACAGATTCTACAGTAGTTTCCACTCAATATCTGTCATTTTTACTACCTCGACGGATATTTTTCATCCGTTGACTAGTGATTGTATCTCGACATATGTGCTTAACAGCAATTATCCGTTGAACTCTTCAACTTCTAATTCGACGGATGTCACTCATCCGTTGACTGTCACTGCACCACTTGAAATCTCAACTATTATTACAAGTGCAGATGATTTAGTAATTGTACAGTCACTCCTAGGATTGAGGGAAGGAAGTGAATAGAGTGAGAGGCTGAGTTGCCCTCAGGCAAAAGGAGAGGAAAAGAGTGAACCTATGCAAGCTATTTCTTCCAGCTTAGAAAAAGTGAGTGGGTGGAGTCCCGTCTTAGATGGTGAATGCGAGGGTGTGAGGGTGGGATGCAAGAAAAGAGAGAAAATGAGAGAAAGGCAGGTACTGAAAGAGCCCATTGTTAGTGAGTTAAGGGATGTCAATGAAGCTGAAAAGAAACATCTATTTCAGTAAGATTTTCAAGTTGTTTTAGACTCTGTTTCTTATGAAGATGAGGCATTTACTCACCCTTTTCCAACTTATCAAACTTTGGTTGAGAATGACAATGGGACTGTTGAGAGAATTCTCAACTTGGTGCACACAACAGCTTTAATGCAAAGGGCCAAGGATGCAATCACTGCCATGCCCTCCACAACTGGTGATGATTTTGAATATCCAACTGATGGTTCTGAAGACAATTTTGGGGATGATGGTGATGATGATGAAGGAGATTTCATGGACATAGAGGGAGAAGTAGGTCCTAGCTCAAGCACAAACACTCCATCATGGATGTTTAGCAAAGAATGCAGTGAGCATCACTTTAAATCAACTCTCTTTCACATAATCCACCAGACTCAGACATCTCTTCAAGCTACTACAGATGCCAACACCAAGAGCCTTCTTCAAGCACACCTTGATTCTCTTCACTTGCACAAAATCCAATCTCTAAAGCAAACTCAAGATGTGACTAAGCTCAAGACAGAAATTGCTCAAGTAAAAAAGGACATCAATGCAAGATTGAAGTCTACTTTTCCTGACACAACAATGTTAGATATCAACAGACAACTCAGGAAAAACTCTGATCTCAGTAGCAACGTGGATTCTTTGGACACTAGGCTCAAGACCCTAGAAACTTTTATCACTCAAATCCAACTTCATCAAGCTCAACAAACACTACTTCTTCAAAAATTGGTGGTTGCACAAACCTCAAACTCTGCACAACTTGATGCTAACAAAAAAGTAGAGAAGGATATTATCATTCCAATTAGCCAGGGAGAGTTAGTTAGTGAGGGGGAGAAAGTGCACAACATACAAGTCAGTAAAGTGATTGTTCCGGCGATTACTTTCCCGAAGTCACCAGTTATTGACGGCATTGACTTGATCAAGATAGCAGCAACTGAGCTAGAGATGAAGGAAAAATCGAAGAAGCTTGATGAGAACATTGTTAGACACAAAACACGCGCTAATAATTCACGCAAGTATACGCGTTCGCAAGTAATATAGAATAATTTCTAGTTTGTTCCCACAGAGACTCAGACTAATTATGTTCAATTAACACTTACTCACCAATGTATGATTACTTCTCAATGTCAAGACAATAACACGTAGAATTGATTAACTAATTATTAACTATAATTAACTACGAGAATTAAACACTTAATTGACACTTGAATTAACAATATTAAACACACATAAGATCATAACTTCATTACTACTTCCTTCAATAGTTATTGTTATTACCCTTAGCATGTAACGGTGATGATGTTAATCGAACAACAAGAAACTGATAAAAGCCAACTTTCATTGTACTAATACCATTCTACCAAACATCCACAATTAAGATAGAAGTTGTATAGGCATCAATTATGTTGAGACCCTATATGTCTACAGAATTTGACAACATAATGATTTAAGCACAAGTTATTCCCTATGATTACACAGGGTAAGTAAAACGGTTAGAGTTACCCACTAATCATGCATACACATACATGAACCTATACTAGCATGGCAAGTTCTAAACCTCAAGATCCACTGTCGCTTCACAAGAGATTAACACCCTATCTTATAGGTTCGCAACGCACATAAGACGAATAAGCACAACCGATACTAGATATCATACAATAATTACACACTAAGGTATTAAACAACTAACTAAAGAATTCCATAGTAAATCTGTTACAACCCCATGATCATGATTAGCCCATGATTGAACTCATCATCACGATGGGTTCATATGAAAACATGATAATAACACACGAGAATAACTAATAAAACTACTTATATAAAACCAGAGTACGCCACCAGAGTAATAAGGTTCAAAGTAAAGAAAACTAGCATCCACTGATACAACAAATAAAAGAATCACAAGAAAACTATGCTTCCTCTTCTTCGTTGCGATATGCTAAAACGGTCTTCTTCCTTCTCTCCTTGCTCCTCGCTTGATACCACGATTCTCTACACATGAAACGTCTCTGAAAACTACTTATATAGAAGTCCAACAAGTCCCAGCTATCTCAGAAGTCGGAAGTACAACAGAATCAGGAGTCTAAAAATCAGTATCTTACTTTACGACCATGAGCGGCCGCCCAGCAATCCTGAGCGGGCGCCCAGCTTTCTGAGCGGCCGCCCAGCCAGGCTGAGCGGGCGCCCAGCACCTCACTGGAAAATTTATTAATTTGCTCACGTTTTCTGCTGCGTTCTGCTCCTAACTTCCCATTTGCAATGCCAAGCACATACTTAGGCTTATTCCTGATGAAATCTCCCCTCAAACACAAGTAATACCCTAAAATGCACAAACACTAGAAAAATGCATCAAATACATAAAATACTTGATTTCAAGACATCAATTCAAGCCATTATAAGACATTCTAAGTGGTATAAAATGCCACTTATCAAACATCAAGAAGAATTTTGGTCCAATTGAGAAGCAAGACAAAGCCTTCTCTCATTTCTCTTAATTGAGACCAATTTTAGTCAATGAAATAAGCTTAGGGAACATGGAAAGGGGTCAACCCTCAGTAATAAAATCTCCAAAGGCCAATGTGATTATTCAGCCAAAGAGAAACTATCCAAAGAATTCAGACAAAAATCCATTGGACTAGTTTATGAAACCCCCAAGCCTAATGAGATAAGCTGCTTGGTAGGTCTATTGCTTTCTTCAAAGATCCCGAAGACTTCGTCTTAAAGAAAAGGATTTCCAAAATATAAAGGAATGGCAAAATGATCTGTGTGGTGGTTAGACATCCACAGTTTACAGAAGCTAAGAAAGAAGAAAAGGTGAGGCTCAAACAACAAAAAAAGTAAGCTGCTTTAGATGCCAAGAACCAAGCTAAGAAGCTTGCAACCATAGATTCTGTAATGCCTACTGTGACAGCAGAGACTCAGACTGAAGAAAAGCAAGAAGAACTAAAGCAAACAAAGAAACCAAGATACAAATGCAGACCAAAGAGGAAGCTGGATTATAATGAAGATAAGGAAGAATTCATGACTACCCAATCTACTAATTCAAGCCAACCAGCCATGCCCACAATGGAGCAGGCTGAATTCAAGGTTTATTCTGACACAAACTTCCATGGTGAACCCATTATTCCCAAGGATAAACCTATAGACTGGGATAACTTGCCACTACCTGATCTAAACATTCCAATCCAAACCAAATCAAGGAAAACGAAGAAAGGAGCAATCAAAAAGACCAATCCTGTCAAACTTCAGTCCAAAGTCCTATCTAAACCTAAATCAATTGTCAACAAGGGAGATCAACTCTTCATCTGTGACATCAAGGAATTTTCAGATATAAATCTCTATCTGGATAAACTGGAAGAAGTAAGAGCTATTGATGCCTACAAGCATCTTCCAGAGAGATTGGTCTTCGGGTATAAGGGTGGAAAAGAGCTAACTTAGCCTCTTCACAGAATTCTCAATGAAGGCTATTCTATTCTTGTAAAGATTTTCTCCTCAATAAAGAAGAACTTTGGGCTCAACACGATTGCAAAAATGATGGTACATAATAAAATTGAGATAATGAATAGCAGGAGAAACCAAAATGTACTCCCAAGAGTCTTAAATATTCCCTACAATGGAGATAGAGTGCATTTGAGGCCATACTGGATAATGGAGTACAAGGATGAGAAGGGAATCAAAAGATTCTTTAGATTAGAAGATCAACTGAAAATTTCAAGCAATGACACTCTCATGGAGATGAATTTGAATTCTACAGGCAACTTCAAAACCAGATTGAAGAGAACAATGAGAAATTGGGAAAGAAGTTCAGACAATCAAGGAAATAAGTCATATTTGCTCAGTCTATAGGAGCACCTTGAGAACGGCTTGTGAGATTTTCTATAAACCTTCCTCTGCATAATTTTCAATAAACTGCAGCACTTTTTAATTTTATCTACTATAAATCATTCTGTATTTATAGGGTGTTTTGTTATCATCAAGTTTCTCTTAATTTATGCCTACAATTCCAGTAGACATAAATTGGGGGAGATTGTTAGAAATATGTTGTGTACTTGATGATAAGTTAAATAAAACACCTTAGTAGATGTAATTTAGTGATTTTGTAGCTTTCAATGGATGATCACTTTAACATCCGTTGAAAGGGTAGCTTATATTTTAATAAGTTTAGTAGCACATTTATGTATACTGTAATGCCTTAGAGAACTAGATGTTGTATAATGTTTTAAGTCATGTTGACTACTAGATTGATATGCAAGATATATTGGCTAACTGTAAATATTAGATGCCTTGTAATCTTGTATAAGTGAAATAGAGTTAACTGCTATAAAGATGCTCTCAACGGATGTTCCACAAGGTTTCAACGGATGATCAACCAAAGTCTCAACGGATGATCCTACAGAGTTTAACGGATGATCAAATTCAAAAATAGTTGATAGTGACTTGACAGTCACATGCGTTGATTGTATGTATTAGGAAATGAATAACATACAGAGGGGGTGAATCTGTTTTATATATTTTTAGGATTTTCTTGAATATTTATGGTTGAACAAAGTAAATTAAATATTGTAGAGAAATGTTTTAATGCAGAATATAAACATGCAATAATAAAGAACACAAATCTTTCAAAACTCACTTAATTTTATATTAAAATAAAGAATATTTTGCTATAAAATTTCTAGGCTCTTTATTGATAAAGAGCTTAGCTTCTTCTTGAGAGTGTTACCAGATTTTTTATCTAAATTGTTACAACTAACAAAGGACCAGTGTTAACTTTATAAATCAATTAACTACTTGTTTACACATTGTATAATAAGACATGCTATTAACCTTTACTAAACTGTCACTTATCATTTCCATTTTAGGAAAAGTGAATCTTCTATTTCTGGCTTAACATATCTTTAGCATCCTGTGATTATTTTGATCTTCCTTTGTCAGTTAGTCTTCACCATTGATCTTGCACATCCTTCAAGCTGCTTTTTGTAGACTTGTCAATCCAGCTGGTTGGATTGTTTGTTGATTGTAGATCTTGGATATTGAATTGGTATGCATTTTGTACTTTGAGAATTTACCTCGAGATCTCCAGTTAGGCATATAGAGATCTTGACATCTCGATACGTATATTGACTTCTCGAGATCTCTAATACTCCATAGTGAATTTGACTCATTGAGGTCTCTGAGTTCTCTATAAGAGACTTTAGCTTGTCGAGGTCTCTCAGTTTCATGTCTTCACTTTGACTTGTCGACAACTTAGAGTTCTCTAGTGAATTTTAACTTATCGATATCTCTGAGTTCTCTAGTGGACTTTGACTTATCAATAACTCAGAGTTCTCTAATGAATTTAGACATGTTGATAACTTTGAGTTCACTAGTGAAGAAATGACTTGTCGATATATCCAAACTTCATGTCTTCAATTGACTTGTCGATATCTCTCTGAGTTCTTTAGTAGCTTTCTTGACTTCTCGATAAGTCATTTGGAGTTCTCGAATGACTTCTCCATTACACTAAATCTGTGACTAGTAGAGATCTTGACTTAGAGTATTTTTATCCAAACAGATTTATTCAACTCCAAGCTTCTTTAAAATTCTTCTGAGGCATGATCTTCTTGATCTTCTTCCAGATATAATCCTTAGGCTTGATACTGTTTAAGGAAAAAGACTTCAGTCTGCTCCTTCGCATTTTTACCAACTTTAAAATGTTACAAGTACAAATACAAACTAAGATAACAATACAACTTACTTAGGGTTGTCAATATGACTTAGTCTTGTTGAGATACAGGCATGTCTTGCACAACAATCTCCCCCAATTTGTGAGAAGATTGCTTAACACAAATTCATGCTTGTTAACAAGATTAACTCCAAGCTAAAATGGAAAGTAACGTAATTACATGAAAAATGACACAATTATATTTTTTATACAAATAGAAGATTTACAAGTTATAAGTAGTTACAAGGGTCAGGTAACACTGTTTTTGCTTCAGTTTCTTCGATAAGAATATCCCTTAACTGAACAAGAATTTCAAGCTCTTCTACAATAGGGGTTCCACTTAAAGCTTCTACTAGTCTAAACATTGCATCCCTTGGATAACCACTATTCAGTAAATCAATTCTAAACCTTGAGAATTGGTCAGCTTTGATGTTGAGAAACTTCCCATCTTTGGATATTCTGCTCCTTCCTTTAGCTTTCAATTCTTCAGACTTTTTTATGAACAATTCAAGTCCCTCATCATACCTTTTCTTTCTTTCCTCATATTCAGCTTCATTCCTTTTTCTTCTTTCTTCTCTCTCAATCAACCATTCAGCCAGAATTGATCTCCTTGCTCTAGTAGCAGAATCCTTATCCTTTAGCAGACTTATCACTCTTTTAATTTATGTGGGAGAAAGTGAATCCAAGGAAAGTGAAGGACCCATCTTCATAATAAATTCTAACTTCCCTTAGATATACAACCCAGACTCTGACTATTTCCTCAGCAAGTTGTTGAAAATAATCTTCATCTGAGATGCCCCAATTCAAGGGTAGAAAGTCAGATTGCTTGAAACAGTTCCAGATGGTCCTTTCAGTGACTTCTTCTTTATCTGTAGGATTGACTTTCTTAGGCTTCCTCCCAACAGATTTGTGATTTACTTTTAGTGAAGGCTTGGCTAAGGGTAAGGTTGTGATTTTCTTGAGATTAGTTTGGCTTGAGGTGATTGGAATATTTAGGAAAGAGTTGGTTGTTTGTTTGTATAAAAATTTAGGTTGTGAGGTATGAGATGGTATAATGTTCGAGAAAGTTGTTTTTGAATGTTGAGATAAAGGTTGAGCTAGGACTGTTTGGATTTTTAGGGCTTGTTGTGTTTCTAGCCATCATGATTCCTTTTGCTCCTCCTCTCACTTCTTCTCCTCTTCTCTTTATCTTTCTTATCATCCTCCTTCTTTTTCTCTCCACCCTTGCTGTCAGATGGTTTAGTGAATTGACTTGGATTTGAGCCAGAGGATTTTGATCATCTTTCTTCTGCTCATCATCATCCTTGTCTTTTCTTAGATTATATTGTGTATTTGGCAGCATGGTGTCAGAGTTCACAATATATTTCTCCAGAATGTTTATCATTTGCTCATCTTCATGCTTCTTGTTCTTTTTGTGCTTCAAGTCAGACTATAAAGTCATGATGCCTCATGTTTGATCTGACACGGTATTTTTGAGCAAGAAGATGTCTGGCTTTTTTGGTCATTGGGCAGATGTATACTATTCCTTGATTTGGATATAGATAGGCTTCTGAAAAGCTTCTATCTGTGCCTTTTTAAGATCTTGGAAAAGTTGAGTATCCTATTGAATGACTGGATTTACTCTTTCAATCATCACATCAAGTTCAAATGCTCTTAGAGTTTGGAGATTTATGAGAGTCGCCTGAATGCACCTGTCCACGGCACCATAATTGATATTCATGACAATCCTTTTCTCCAGAAATTCATCAATCTTCACTATCACTACCTTTAAGAAGTTAATGTTCTTGGTCAGGGCTTTCTTGCAAGTCACATAGTTGTTTTTAAGGGACACTCTTAGTGCTGCAAGAAGGTCATTGAATTCCTGATCTTGATTTGGTCCTTCTGCAGCCCTTTGAAGTCCTTCCTTTCCAACAACTATTTTAGAATTTGAGCTTTTGACCCTTAGATTGTTGAATTCTAGCCTCAATCTCCCCCATAGTCTTGGTGACAGGCATGAGGAGGGGAGTTGGAATTTATGGCCTCTCTTGTTCAGGTTGGGAAGGTAGTGGAATGTCGAGTTTGCCCATGATAGCTCCCAAAGCTACAAAATTCTGCATTTGAAGATGCTTATGAGAGTCCACCAGGGTTTGAATGTCTGTTTGTTGGCTCTTGACAAGAGATGTCAAGGCTTGAACTTGTGCAATGAGAGAAGAATTGGAGTCTTGCATTGCTGAGACTTGGCCTTGTAGAGATTGAATTTGTAGGTTTGTGGAGATGAAGCCAGGCTGAAAAGAGCTAGTAGATGTGCCAAATATTTCATCTATAGCCTGTTTGATGCCTTCCATAAGCAAAGCTGAAGGCTCATATCTGCTCTGGTGAAGTTGGTCCAGCTTGACCTTAGTGTCATTTGAATGAGTGATTTGTTGCTGGATAAGTGTATTGAGATTGATGAATGATTGTTTGAGATTTTTGACTTCTTTTTCAATGGAAGCAAGATCCATCCTTGACATTTGCTCAGCAAAGTGCTTGAATTTGGTAGTGATCTGTTCTTGAGATGGTATAATCTTATCCATCTTCTCATTCACCAATTTTTTGATTCTATCTTCATGACCAGTGAGCTTAATTTCAAGAGCTTTACCAAAAAGATGAAATGCTTTGAGTTGAGCTTTGTACACTTCTGTAATTGCACCATAAACATCTTGTGGAGTCAAGGCCTTTGCAGTGCTGCTCAGAATAGTGATGTATTCTTCCCTAAATCTGGCCAAGACTTGATTCATTTCCAAGATAAAGTCATAAGAGAGCCATGCATCCATATTTCCATCTTTTTCTACATCATTGACAATTTTCTCTTTCTGCTTCTCAACTTCTTCATTGTATGTAAGCATGATAGCTTGATAATCTTGATTGCTCATGTTGGAAGTCAATAGATATAGTAAGAAATTTTCCAGTCCAGAAATCTGCTCAACTAGTAGATCATCTACAGATGTGGGTTGAGAGCCAGATTCTTGCAGCCATTGAGAGAGAATGTGTGGTTGTTGAAGTTGTGAGGTGCATGGTTCAGAAACACCTGTGACTGAAGTCACAGTCTTACTCACAGATTGCTCTGTGGTTATGGCTAGTTGTTGTTCCACACTAGTTGTAGGAACCTCCAATTGAATTGGAAGGGATTTGACTAGGTTACTGTCATGTGCACCAGTCTCAAACACTTGTGTGTCTTGCACCACACTGTCACCTGAATGTGCTATATTTGCCTCCCATATGACAGGATCATTGGCAATTTTACTCCTAGCTTCAATGCCAAGGTAATTTCTGCTAGGTTTTGAGGGGATTTGTTCCTACATGAGGAACCTTCAATTGAATGGGAAAGGATTTAGGTAGCTCCCCCTCAGGAGTACTACCCTCAAACCTTACAGTTTGTGAAGACTGTTCTGCACATGAAGGTGCATTAGAGACATCCATGGGGTCTTCAGTAAAAATTGATAAATCCCCCATGGTTTTGATGGTGTCATCAAGGTCTACCCCAACTAGTAGCCTCTCACCATCTGATTATAGTGTATGGGTGGTAAGCAAGGCTTCTTGAGCCAAGTCACTTGAGGGAGCTTGCACTTGAGGATTGAGTTCAAGTGCTGTTGGTAGTGAAGAAATTTGAGATATGAGAGATTGTTGCTCAGTTGTGAATGTTGGAAGCTCCCCCTGAATAGATGAGGGAGCTTCAAAAGATGTGCTCTCACAGTATGTGCCATCCTTATTCCTTCTACCATACACTTGAATTGCTTCGAGTGCAGGCTGTGCAGACTCAGTACTAGGTGCTTGTATAACTGTATCCTGTTGGGAGGATACAGAGGTGACTTGAGTGGTCAGCTCAGATTTCTTACTTCTGTTGGATCTCTTGACCAAAGGTGACTCAGTCACAGCTTGATCCTCACCACTCTCAGCTATAAATGTTAAGGTTATCCCCTTTCTCTTTTTTTTACTCACCTCATCTTTTTGAGAAGATGAGGTGGTTAGTTGCCTAGTTTCTAAAGGTTTTGAAGGAATATGCTCAACATTGGTAGGTTCCTTTGGGTGTGCCTATGTTTGTGCTTCCACATGCTTAGGAACCATTGTTGCACTAGGTTGGATCCCACTACTTCTCATGTCTGGCATAGAATAAGGGTAAGTCTTAAATCTTTAAATCATGAAAGGTGTTAACTTAAGACTTACTAGAACCTTATTATTAGTAAGAAGTGATCCAAATAAGATTTTGTATACTTGCTTACAATTGCCAATTAGTGTCATGTTTACACCTTCTAGGATATGTGTGTCATTAACTTTATAATTTAAAGCTGACATAATAAATCTAGGCAAAAAAATCTCCTCACCTTTTGACTCCAATGGCATTGTGAGTCTGGTGCTTAGCTTCTCAAATATGTAGTGTCCTACATTTATCTGTTTGTTGAAGGCCATTGAGTAGACCAGTTTCTGGACAACACTTGAGATGTTGTCAAATCCTGACTTCCTTCAAGTGAATGCCCTTATCATAGAATCAAATAGGAATGACCATTCCCTCTTCAGATACTTCTTGTTCATGCTGGCCAGATTAATCCTCTCAGAATGGTTGATGAAGTCCATGAATTCATGCAGCTCATCCAAAGTTGGAGCCTCCACCAGATTGTCAGTAGGAATGCCTAAAGCCTTGTTGACATTATCCTTAAGAATCTCCACATTTTGCCCTTTGATTGTACAGTTTATCACTATAGTTGCAGCTTGATTCTCATGCACAACTGTCCTGGTTGTTGCTGTGTTCCAGAAATCACCTAACACATCTAGATACAACACAGGATTGGCAGTAAGAGCACCTACAAAGTAGGTCTCAGGGAGGAACTTGACAAAGCACTGAAAAACTTCAGGTGATTGGTTTGCATCCAGAAATGCAAGAAAATTGGTTTTCTTGGGGATAAAGGGTATAATATTGTTGGTTGCCATTGATATGAGTATGAAGTTTAGTGGGTAAAAGAGATTTGTGAGAAAGAATGAAAAATGAGAGAGAAAACGGTTTTAGATTGAAAGCTAGGTCACTTGAGATCTCGAAAGTTGTACGTATGTATATATATCGAGATGTCTGGGTATTTATATTAAAAGCAAATGACTTGTCGAGAACTCAAAAATAGACGTTTGGAATATATCTATCGAGAAGCCATTCTAAAAAATGAAAAACATATCGAGAAGTCATTTTAAATTATTCTCATAGAGATCTAAAAAATGACTTATCGAGATGTCAAATAAATACCTAGTTTGTCCAAAAATGGACTGAATTAATTCCAATTTTTATTTGAATAAATTCAAAATAAAATTAGAATAAGTTTGCCAAAAGTATTTTACCAGAATAATTTATTAAGTTAAATTATTTCAGTTCTGAGTTATTGAGAAGTCTAAAAATTATGTTTGTAGAGAACTCTATAAATTAACATTACTAGAGAACTCTACAAGGACTTATCGATAAGTCATATTTAAGCCTATCGAGAAGTCACTCGAGAAGTCAGTATTTTGACTTATCGAGAACTCACTCGAGAAGTCTTAAAATGACTTGTCGAGAAGTCAATTTAGACTTATCGAGAACTCAGTTCTCTATATACCTTAGGATCAATGAAATTCTGCCTTGTGTTAATTTTACATATTAAAGATGCAAATTAACAACTGGGCAGTTTACTTAGAATATGAAAAATTCCAAGTTAAATTTTGGATTTTGAAAAATAAATATGCAGAGATTTCTGAAATATTTATAATTCATATTTCAGTTAATTTCCAATAAAATCAAATTAATTTAGATTTACTGGAAATTAATCTGCTGCAACATACTAGCTGAGTTCTTGCCTTAGGATGAAGAGTTTAGCATTCCAATTTCACCTATAAGTCTAGTGAAAGTAGCTTCATCCAAAGGTTTAGTAAAAATGCCAGCTAGTTGTTTTTCTGTTGAAACAAAAATAAGTTCAATGGTACCATTTGCAGCATGTTCTCTAATAAAATGGTACCTTACGTCAATGTGCTTTGTTCTAGAATGATTAACTGGATTAGCCAAAATAGATATAGCACTAGTATTGTCACACATAATGGGAATTTTGTGTAACACTAGGCCATAGTCCATTAGCTGATTTCTAATCCAAAGCACTTGAGCATAACAACTTCCAGCAACTATGTATTCAGCTTCAGATGTGGAAGTTGACACATATTTTTGTTTCTTGCTATGCCAGGATACAAGTCTTGGTCCAAAAAACTGATAGCTTCCACTTGTACTCTTTCTGTCCACCCTGTATCCAGCAAAATCTGCATCTGTGTAACCAACAGCTTCAAAACCAGTTCCCTTAAGATACCATAATCCCAAGTTAGGAGTCCCCTTCAAGTATCTGAAAATTCTTTTAACAGCAATCAAATGTGATTCTTTTGGATTGGCATGAAATCTTGCACAAAGACATGTTGCAAACATTATGTCTGGTCTACTTACAGTCAAGTAAAGCAATGATCCAATCATTCCTCTATAACTTGAAATGTCTACACTTTTGCCTTTCCTGTCTTCATCCAACCTTGTTGCAGTAGACATAGGTGTAGAAGCAGGTGAACAATCAACCATACCAAACTTCCTTAATAAATCCTTGACATACTTAGTTTGGCTTATGAAGATTCCATCATTTCTTTGACTAACTTGAAGTCCAAGAAAATAACTTAATTCCCCCATCATGCTCATTTCATATTCACTCTACATAAGCTTAGAGAATCTTTGGTTCTCATTTGTAGATCCAAATATAATGTCATCTACATAGATTAGGACTAGAATCATGTCATTGTCATGGTTTTTGTATAAGAGAGTTTTGTCTATGGTATCTCTAGTAAAACCATGTTTAAGCAGAAATTCTGACAATATATCATTTTTAGCTCTAGGTGCCTGCTTTAGTCCATATAGAGCCTTGAGTAGTTTATACATAAAGTTTAAAAATTCGGGATCTTCAAAGCCAGGTGGCTGTTACACATACACTTATTCTTCTAGCTCACCATTTAGGAAGGCACTTTTCACATCCATTTGATACACTTTGAAATTTGAGTGTGCATCAAATGCTAGAAAAATCCTTATTGCTTCAAGTCTTGCAATTGGAGCAAAAGTTTCATCATAATCAATTCGTTCTTCCTGTGAGTAGCCTTTTGCAACCAACCTTGCTTTGTTCCTGGTAACCACACCATTTTCATCCATCTTATTCCTGTACACCCACTTTGTTCCAATTACAGTTCTATTCTTTGGTGCAGGAACTAACTACCAACTGTGACGGCCTCAACCCCGGGGTCAGGAGTTGACGTCATCAACAACAACCATAAGATAAACAATCCAATAGTATAATATAACTACGACCCCTTTACCAAGATCTTTGCCAGGTTTAAGTATGATTTAGGTTACAACTAACACAAACCAACTTACAACAATCATCTCTACGCAGCTAACTTAACACAGTAACTCAACAGACCACCCTTGGTCCAGCACAACCGTCTCAGAGGAGTCTGACACGAAGGGAACTGGAACTCTGCCCTGACTACCACGGAAGAATCTCCTAGGCATCTGCAATACATATATAAAACATTCTGCAAGGGTGAGCAATTGTTTGCTCAGCAGTACCGCTATATGAATAACAAGCAAAACAACTTATGGTAAAACAGTTATCGGAACAGAAATTATAATTTGTTCCACATCAAGTAAAAACATACGTAAACTGGATATTCAAAATTAGCATGCTCTGTAAAAACAATATCATCAGTAGTGTACTGTGTATAAATACCAGAGTTTAATTTTAGCATGTTATCTTCATTTCCAAATCCACTGTATAATTCACGTGTTCCGTTACGGAACCACAAAACCCAAATCAGATACTTAGTGGATATGTGAAGATAGTTGATCAGGCTATCAACACTGGACAGCTCCCACTGCCATCCTATATACCTGTTCCGGAACTCAGAGACTAGCTAGGTCTCTGCCCTGCTGGACTAATCGGTTTTATAGTGCGCGCAACCGAATTAGCCTCTTACGCCACCTCAATAGGCCTACTCTGGCCCCAATGTATCCCATATCTGACCGTTTTATCCAGTTTTCAAAACACTTGTACCTATCTCATTTTTAAAATCATTTATTTAACCAGCACACATATAAAATCCAGTTCGCAAATCATTCCATTCGAGATAGGTACCTTTCGAAGTTACTTTTCCCCAAAACAATTTAAAAATAGTGATTTATAACTACAGGGGATATGTAACTTAAAACGTTTCTGTTCCATTACGAGAATAAAACATTTAGCTATTCATATGCACTGAACCATAAAAGAATGGTCAGGGGTACTTGCCTTGCAGAGCTTTACAACTATTACTGATCGACTCTGAGCCGACTCGGACGCTCAGGCTTTATCGCTTTACTATTTGACTATCCTGAATCCGACCTCAACGCTTAGGTCCTTCGCTTAGGAATCTCGCTGTACTTGTCGACTGATCACTAGGTTATCCTTAGTTCGATATCAACTCTTGAGTCCTTCGACTAGAACCTACAGAGCCGAAATACCCTACGTTAGACGTCTAGGTATGCTTGACATATCCTCAATAACACATCTACCCATTCGATATCAAAGTCTGACTCGTACTAATATATATTACTATAATACATGTAACCTTCAGGATGCACATACTCAAAACTCGATTCAATATTAATTTTCGGAAAATTCATATATTCATCGTTTTAGGAAACAAGTTGTCAGTTATATTACATAAAACATTTATTTATAACTATATAACTATTTACATTCGAGTGGTAGTTCCGATATTCCACAGGATACGCTCCCGAAAATCGGGCAGCGTCTCCTTCGTTTATCGGACTACCCGTCGCATACAATCGACGTCATAATAACCAATCAAACAAGCAATCAAACAACAACCACCAATCACAATCCAAATTATGTGCCCGACTTTGATTTACAATAATTAATTATCATACCGAAAAATAATTTTATAAAGTAATTAATTGTTTTATAATTTAGGACTCAGAATTAATTCATCACGGTCCACCGTCAGCTCACTATTGTTCATCGCTGATGGCGGTGAAATTCGCGGTACCCGATTAATTCGGATGCCCATTACGAATTTCACCGATATATAAAATTTCCGATCGCAGATAATTTATTTCATGAATATCAATCAATTATTATTTCTTTTTCCTGCAAAAATCAAAAGTCCGAAATTAAAACAAGTCCAACAGATTCGGATTCCAACAACTGAAAAACAGAGGCAGTGGCAACAACAAGAACAATACACGTAGCACAATACATCCCTCCACCCCTCCGGTTACCTTGCCGGAAAGTTAAAATGGCGACGACCGGAGAAGCATAGGGCGGCACACGCACAGACACAACATCCAAACACACATAATTAAATCCTCACAAAAACACACACGCACACCGTATACGCTACCTCACCAGGGAACAAACCGGAAAGGAGACGTGGCCGGAAAACTGACCAGGGGCGGGGAAAATAAACGGAACCACAGAGAAGGAGAGGGAGAATAAAGAGATTAAGACAGAGAGAGATAGCGAGAGAGAGAAGATGAGAGAGGAGAGTACAATGACAGAGAGAATCGGGAGAATCAAAGTGAAGGTGAAGAAGAAGCAGGGGTGTGTTGATGTGCTTGTGTTTTTATTTTTATTTCATTTTTTTTCTTTACCCAACAGCAACAGCCACGTATCCAAGATGCAAGGAACACAATACACGTGTGTTTTAACTTGACACGTACCCCCTGCACCGCCCGATTCTACCCCACTTTTGCGTCCTAACGAATCACTTGTGGTAAAAATAATTCGAAAAAAATTACCAATCAAGTTTTAAAATTTGTGGTATAATAAAATACTAGTAAAATAAAAAAAAATTAAAATTTTTAGACTATTTTTGAAAGGCAATTCATACCCGCATTTAACGATTGAGGAACCGATATACACTTAAAACAGATTCTGAAAATCACGAAAATAGTCTTAAAATGTTATAAATATACCGAAGTTAATAAAAACGTAAATTTCGTAATTTTAAAACAATTTCTGAAACGCGATTTATACCCGCTTTTATCAATTAAATGAATCAACGCGCGGGTGAAATTAATCCCAAAAATTTCCAGAATAATTTTAAAATTCTCAGAATATTATAAACTTTACAAAATATGAGTTTTGTAATTTTTGAGATATTTCTGAATTTAATATGGAATTTACACTGAGATATAATCATAAAATCATACAGGGTTAAATAATTGATGAAATATTAATTTCTAAATTTTATAAAATCCCAAAAATAAATATTGAATTTATAAAGTCATAAAAACAATTTTAGAGACAATCCACATATTTACACAAATAAACTTGTATTAAATCCACTTTTAAAAGTAAAAATAATTCAATACAAGTCCATAATTAATTACACGAACCACCCTGGACACCATAATTCACACGCATAGATAAAAGTAAAACAACACATAGCTGACAAAAGCTATACATATATATTATTCATTTAATAATTCCATAGTTACACTTTAATTAAATATAAAACTATACGAGTCGTTACATCCTTCCCCCCTTAAAAAGATTCTGTCCTCAGAATCTGATCTTACTATACATGAGGATATTTGTCAAGCATATCTGACTCTAACTCTCAAGTAAACTTTTCGACTTAAGGATTTATTCAAGGCATACTCAATATGAATATAAACTCTTTCTTAAGGACTCGCTCTCAACGATCCAGGATTAGGATTGATCATCCCACGCAGAATAAATGTGGATAAGAGCCTATTGGCTCCTACTCAATGGCTTGATTCAAATCAGAAACACATCACTTTAACATTGACACATATAACATTTTATATATATATATACTACGAATGCGGCGATGATATCAACTTATGGACAACTTTACCTATATTTCTTTATACCTTGAAGGGTTCAACACATTTAGGACTCTACTTGTCCCTTCTATTCAAGCTTAACCAATCTCTTTCAAGGTGAAACTTTTGTCTGTACCACGATCCTAATTCTATGTATTCATATTCTTTCGATGCAATTCCGCTTTCTTTCTTCGTCTATCCCGAGTTGTTTCAACTCTCTTCTGAATCAACACCACCACACTTTTGAGGTACTGAATTAGCTTAGGACTTAATAATATATCTACTTCCACTTCCTTTCAATAGAGTGAGGACCCACGCTTATGTCCATACAAGGCTTCGCAAAGTAGCATTCTTTTGCTAACAGGGTGACTATTATCATATAAAACTCAATCCATGTTAGGTAATTATCGCAGTTCACTTTTAACCCAACATATATACTCTCCACATATCTTATATTATTCGAATCATTTTCCCACTTTGACCCTTCATCTAAGGATGATAGGCAGTACTCATTTTCAACTCAGTTCCAAAAATTCAAACACCTCTTACTCCTCTCCATCAGCTAGGGCTGGAAACTAATCTCATATATTCACTTCTTATCACCTTCAGATACTCAACTTCAACTTTCACAGTTTCCAATTCCTTTATTGATTCCTTAGCAATCTTAATCACATTTAATCATTTTTCTCTGCACGAGGCATAAGCTATTACATTGGCTTTGCTTAGATGGTTGTTAGTAAAATACTCAAAATCTTTTGTTATTTCCAACCAAAATTCATACTTTAAAACTTAGCGTATAATTGCTTCCCTTCTAATCTTCGTAGGAAAATCATTGGGCGTCCTACTCCGACTTTCTTAATCTTTGAATAGCTGAGGATGTTATCAATAAATACAATTTGCTTATCCAAGTACTCCTTATACATCATGTTCCTTAATTTCTTATAGACAACTGACACACTTGTTATTCCACATAATATCACCAGAACTTGCAATGCTCATTACTTATTCTAATCGCCATCTTTGACATGTCCTCATCCTGTATCTTAAGTCAATCCCGTAGAAATCACACACTCCTTAAATTAGGTCACACAAGTAACTAATTCTTTATAGAGGTTACCTATTCTTATTTATTATTTTATTAGACTCCCGATAATCATTACACAACCTCATAATTCCATTCTTCTTCTCTACTGCATCACTGGTATGCTCACTTTCCTCCTTCTCATAACTTTTACAATTACCAACTAATTATTTCGTTCCACTTGCCTCCAGACACTCCAGGATATTTATTTATTACTCAAACTTTTCAACTTCTGATAATCAGCACATAATCTTCATACGTCCATTCCTCTTTCCTATAAACCACATTGGTACACAACACAGAATACACCTTGTCTCATTATTCTTTCATTTCCCAATTCTGAAGTTTCCTTAAATAATTACTTGATTCCTACTGGTTCATAAGATCTGGGGCTTTTGACACTAGCCCGACTCTGTACAGTAACCCATGAGAAATTATCTCTTATGTTCTGAGGTAATCCTGATAAGTCATTCGATAAAACCTTTGGGATTTCACTTATTGTCTCGATTCTTTTCAACTTAGGTACTTTCTTATTATTATCCTTTACATGCGCTAGTCACGCCTTATATTGCTTCTGCATCCAAAAACTTACCTTACTATTGGCTTCTGTATACTTTACACTTGGCTTCTTCCGAAACCACTCATTGTCATAATACAGGACAACCAACTCCATCCTAAAATCACATCAAACCCCTCTAGCTCGGAGGCTGTCAGATCAACTGCAACTACGTCCAACTTCTAGACACTTGATTTCTTGTTTCTTTTGAAAGTTCTATCCCTAGCTGAGCTGGATGTTGGCCCTTGGGATGTATTACCTTGAATACTCGTTCCACAACTTCTTGATTTCCTGAATTACATTCCGATGCATAATGACCCTTATGTCTACGCCTGAAACATCGCACATTCTTCTTGCATGTACCACTGTGTCTCCTTTCACAGGACTTGCAACCCATTACTCACTTGACGGACTGAACTAGAGTGGAAACAACTGAAGTAGCACTAGACCTAGCCTGAGAGAAACTCTGTCTCAGGAATCTCTTACTCCTACTTCGGCCAAACTGATTCTGCAATACTTGACTAGATTCTTCTTGATCTGCCTTGTCCCTAGCACCACCAGACTTCCTTTTCTTATCATTCTCTTCCTTAACAACCAACTTCTGATCACCTGCCATTACCAGGGCGGCCTGAACCATAGAGGAGTATGTCTTGGGTTGCAATACCACAACTCCTCTGCGAATTTTAGGCTTCAACCCTTACTGGAACCTCCTTACTTTCTAAATCTCCATACTTACATACTCAGGAACTAATCAGGCCAATTCTGTAGACTTGGCCTCAAATTCCAACACACTTCTTTCACCTTGTTTCAATTCTAAAAACTTAATTTTCATTTGACTCTGCACACAATCTTGGAAACACCTTTCCAAAAACAACTCAGCAAACCTAGCCCATGAAACAGGGCCTTCTTCTTCTAATGTTCAGGTTGATTCCCACCAATAATTCACTTCATTTTTCAAGAAATAACTTACATAATCGGTCTTACGGTTATCACTTACTCGCACGAGGTTGAAAACTTCCTCCATTTCTTTTAACCATGCTCCAGCAGTTACTGGATTAGGTTCACTTTTAAACTCAGAGAGGCTAACATCCTGATAAGATTTGAAACAAACACTTAGGTTCACTCCTTGTCGTTGCTACTGCAATAGTAGTTGCTGAACCTATTGGATTAGCTGTAACTGTTGTTGCTGCTGCTTGCACAACAAGTCTAGAATTTCATTTATAATTGGACCTTCTACAAAACTACTACTATTTTCTTTAGACTGGGTAACTTTCTTGGGTGGAATTTTCCTGGAATATATAAATGAATTTATTCAAAACATAGCAAAATATTTAACAAAAGATATCACCGTTTAAATGGTGCACCTGTATCAGGAAAATGCTGCCCAATAAAAATACCTATGTATTTAATACCGGGACCCATTTACCAAAGAAATCTAGACTAATAGCACTAGCAATCAAAGTAACAATGACAGTAGCAGAATCAACAACAGTTCAGGGAACTAAAATACAAAGAAACCAAATACCATAGCATAGCTCCTCGATACAACAACAACTGACCAACTTTCCGCCACTATTTAATTATCACGTTAACACCAATCAGATATACTACGAGACTTATCTGGCTATAGCAACCACCTATTACCTAGAACAAGCTGGTAAATCAGGTCAATTTAAGGAATGTTAAACTCTTCCAGGCACCCTAGTCCAAAATTCAGTCAACCTTTTTTCTCCAGGGATGATTTCTTATCACCCTCAAATGATCCATCAATCACTGAATTACCTTTCCCGAGGCTATAACTCTATTTTTAGATCCTGAGCTCTCCCGGTTACCATTACTCTCCACTAACACCCTGGTATAAAGCTTTCCTTCTTCCCGACAGTTACTCTGACTTGCTTTCAATAACGAGGACCATCCAATCGCAGAAATTCATTATCATAGAATATCAAAGGAAATTTCAACTCAAGGGAATCAAATAAGAAGAAATTGTGAAGAAGATGTAGTTATGACTGAGAGCAACCATACAAGTACATAAGATGGCCAGTCTTAGTACCACACAGTTCACAACACATAACTCGGTGGCGTCCCACCAGACCCTTTTGTCACATAGACAAATGGTCAATTCATATGCATTGTTTGCCCCAATCAACCGAAAATTCACCGAGGAAATAAACAACGTTTAAATAAGAAATTCACAAATAGAAAAAAAAGAATTTGATTTGTAATGAGATCAATAGAACCCTAAGTAGCTTACTTCGGGTTCACAACTTTCACAGGAAAAATAAGCAACTTATGGAATAAGAAACAATTACTCTGGAAACAAATACATTTCAAGAAAGAAATAGAAGGGTTCAAAGATACCAACTCCCGTTCTGATCCACATTCAATATAAACTTGGTCGTCATAGCAACCACTGACTATTATCATATTCTCCGAACTCACCGGGGTCACACATTCGGTCCAACAACATCCCTTGACGTCAAAAATGCTATATTTAGGGATAATATGGGTGTCTCTATATCTGACACACCAAGATCCACTCGAAAGCTGAGCTCTCGTAATCAGACTCAGATTCTCAAGAGGCAAACTAGAAATCTCTATCGGACATTACTAACAATACATATACAAAGGAAACGTATTCTAAACTAGGGCAGTTCCAGTCAATCCTCAATAGACGTTAGGGTTACGTCTCGGAAACCCATGATTAAACTCATAGACTCGCTCCTCTGATTGAGTTGCTGACTCACATCTATATATAGACCTTCCTGAACTCTTTTGACACTACTCCTGACGTAAATCAGGGACTCAAACCTGTAGCTCTGATACCAACTGTGACGGCCTCAACCCTGGGGTCAGGAGTTGACGTCATCAACAACAACCATAAGATAAACAATCCAATAGTATAATATAACTACGACCCCTTTACCAAGATCTTTGCCAGGTTTAAGTATGATTTAGGTTACAACTAACACAAACCAACTTACAATAATCATCTCTACGCAGCTAACTTAACACAGTAACTCAACCCTTGGTCCAGCACAACCGTCTCAGAGGAGTCTGAAACGAAAGGAACTGGAACTCTGTCCTGACTACCACGGAAGAATCTCTTAGGCATCTGCAATACATATATAAAACATTCTGTAAGGGTGAGCAATTGTTTGCTCAGCAGTACCGCTATATGAATAACAAGCAAAACAACTTATGGTAAAACAGTTATCGGAATAGAAATTATAATTTGTTGCACATCAAGTAAAAACATACGTAAACTGGATATTCAAAATTAGCATGCTCTGTAAAAACAATATCATCAGTAGTGTGCTGTGTATAAATACCAGAGTTTAATTTTAGCATGTTATCTTCATTTCCAAATCCACTGTATAATTCACGTGTTCCGTTACGGAACCACAAAACCCAAATCAGATACTTAGTGGATATGTGAAGATAGTTGATCAGGCTATCAACACTGGACAGCTCCCACAGCCATCCTATATACCTGTTCCGGAACTCAGAGACTAGCTAGGTTTCTGCCCTGCTGGACTAATCGGTTTTATAGTGCGCGCAACCGAATTAGCCTCTTATGCCACCTCAATAGGCCTACTCTGGCCCCAATGTATCCCATATCTGACCGTTTTATCCAGTTTTCAAAACACTTGTACCTATCTCATTTTTAAAATCATTTATTTAACCAGCACACATATAAAATCCAGTTCACAAATCATTCCATTCGAGATAGGTACCTTTCGAAGTTACTTTTCCCCAAAACAATTTAAAAACAGTGATTTATAACTACAGGGGATATGTAACTTAAAACGTTTCTGTTCCATTACGAGAATAAAACATTTAGCTATTCATATGCACTGAACCATAAAAGAATGGTCAGGGGTACTTGCCTTGCAGAGCTTTACAACTATTACTGATCGACTCTGAGCCGACTCGGACGCTCAGGCTTTATCGCTTTACTATTTGACTATCCTGAATCCGACCTCAACGCTTAGGTCCTTCGCTTAGGAATCTCGTTGTGCTTGTCGACTGATCACTAGGTTATCCTTAGTTCGATATCAACTCTTGAGTCCTTCGACTAGAACCTACAGAGCCGAAATACCCTACGTTAGACGTTTAGGTATGCTTGACATATCCTCAATAACACATCTACCCATTCGATATCAAAGTCCGACTCGTACAAATATATATTACTATAATACATGTAACCTTCAGGATTCACATACTCAAAACTCGATTCAATATTAATTTTCGAAAAATGCATATATTCATCATTTTGGGAAACAAGTTGTCAGTTATATTATACAAAATATTTATTTATAACTATATAACTATTTACATTCGAGTGGTAGTTCCGATATTCCACAGGATACGCTCCCGAAAACCGGGCAGCGTCTCCTTCGTTTATCGGACTACCCGTCGCATACAATCGACGTCACAATAACCAATCAAACAGGCAATCAAACAACAACCACCAATCACAATCCAAATTATGTGCCCGACTTTGATTTACAATAATTAATTATCATACCGAAAAATAATTTTATAAAGTAATTAATTGTTTTATAATTTAGGACTCGGAATTAATTCATCACTGTCCACCGTCAGCTCACTATTGTTCATCACTGACGGCGGTGAAATTCGCGGTACCCGATTAATTCGGATGCCCATTACGAATTTCATCGATATATAAAATTTCCGATCGCAAATAATTTATTTCATGAATATCAATCAATTATTATTTCTTTTTCCTGCAAAAATCAAAAGTCCGAAATTAAAAGAAGTCCAACAGATTCTGATTCCAACAACTGAAAAACAGAGGCAGTGGTAGCAACAAGAACAATACACGCAGCACAATATATCCCTCCACCCCTCCGGTCACCTTGTCGGAAAGTTAAAACGGCGACGACCGGAGAAGCATAGGGCGGCACACGCATAGACACAACATCCAAACACACATAATTAAATCCTCACAAAAATACACACGCACATCGTATACACTACCTCACCAGGGAACAAACCGGAAAGGAGACGTGGCCGGAAAACTGACTAGGGGCGGGGAAAATAAACGGAACCACAGAGAAGGAGAGGGAGAATAAAGAGATTAAGACAGAGAGAGATAGCGAGAGAGAGAAGATGAGAGAGGAGAGTACGGTGACAGAGAGAATCGGGAGAATCAAAGTGAAGGTGAAGAAGAAGCAGGGGTGTGTTGATGTGCTTGTGTTTTTATTTTTATTTCATTTTTTTTTCTTTACCCAACAGCAACAGCCACATATCCAAGATGCAAGGAACACAATACACGTGTGTTTTAACTTGACACGTACCCCCTGCACCGCCCGATTCTGCCCCACTTTTGCGTCCTAACGAATCACTTGTGGTAAAACTAATTCAGAAAAAATTACCAATCAAATTTTAAAATTTGTGGTATAATAAAATACTAGTAAAATAAAAAAATTCAAAATTTTTAGACTATTTTTGAAAGGCAATTCATACCTGCATTTAACGATTACCGAACCGAGCTACACTTAAAACAGATTCTGAAAATCACGAAAGTAGTCTTAAAATGTTAAAAATATACCGAAGTTAATAAAAACGTAAATTTCTTAATTTTAAAACAATTTCTGAAACGCAATTTATACCCGCTTTTATCAATTAAATAAATTAACGCGTTGGTGAAATTAATCCCAAAAAAATCCAGAATAATTTTAAAATTCTCAGAATATTATAAACTTCACAAAATATGAGTTTCGTAATTTTTGAGATATTTCTGAATTTAATATGGAATTTACACTGAAATATAATCATAAAATCATACAGGGTTAAATAATTGATGAAATATTAATTTCTAAATTTTATAAAATCCCAAAAATAAATATTGAAATTATAAAGTCATAAAAACAATTTTAGAGACAATCCACATATTTACAAAAATAAACTTGTATTAAATCCACTTTTAAAAGTAAAAATAATTCAATACAAGTCCATAATTAATTACACGAACCACCCTGGACACCATAATTCACACGCATAGATAAAAGTAAAACAACACATAGCTGATAGAAGCTATACACATATATTATTCATTTAATAATTCCATAGTTACACTTTAATTAAATATAAAATTATACGAGTCGTTACACATTAGAGCTTCTTCAGTTTTCTTGGGCTCAACTTGATATAGAAAGTATGCATATAGGCACTCATTAGTAGTTGCACTCTTAGTCCTTACACCAGCATTATGATCACCAATTATTGCATTAGTATTATGATTCTTATCCCATTTTCTGGTGTGAGTTTGTTGACTAGTGCCTTCATCATTTTCTTCATTATTGTTATGATTTGTAGATTCTTCTTCTCTTTCTACCCCTGAGTTTGTGCTATCAAAATCAGGTGTTTGGAATGAGCTTCTATTTCCTTGATTCTCTTGTCCTATATATTCTTCATTTATCATATGTTGTGCATTGACTTCATCATCACCATCAGAATCACTATCAATGTTGAGGTTTTCAAATTCAAGGGCTTCAGCTTCATTTTCATCAAGGCATTCCAAGCCTGGACACTTGTCATCATCAAAAGTCACATCTGTGCTTTCTATAATTTTCTTTTAATCTATCATATAGACCTTGTAGGCAGTTCTTTCCAATGGATATCCCAGAAAAATTGCTTTAAAAACTTTTGAGTCAAATTTTCCCACATATTCAGAGTTATCTTTCAAAATGTAACACTTGCTTCCAAATATATGAAGATGCTTTACAGTAGGCTTTCTCTTAGACATGATTGAGTAAGGTGATTTGTAACACCCCCAAATCCGGGGTCGGGGATCCGGGTTGTCACGAGTTCCATTTCCCTTAATAACACTCAATCTTAATAATTAATCAACTATTCTGTACTGTGACCCCACCATAAACACACACACCACAAGTTATAGTCTCAAAGATGAATATCCAAAAATAATCACAAGTCGTTTTATTCCACAATTATGTGCCAATACACCTTAAAAGGGTTTCTGAATAAATTTACATTTCTTTGCCATTATTACAATTCATAAATATACATAAATATGGTTCATCAATAGTTGAAAACCTAGCCTATTGGTAGCTCCTACCTCAGCTACGGCGGCATCAACGCTTCCAGAAAAGTGCGGGACATTTTCTAACCGCTTGCGAATTGAAAGCTTGGTCCTGTTCATCTTGTCTAGCTGATGTTGTGTGATGAAAGAAGAAAGCAAGGGTGAGCAACAAGCCCACCAAAATAATATGTATAATAATTAACAATATATGAGCATTCTCATAGTACACATGAAAATCTTGGTCAAGAAGAAATGAACCAAGTTGATATCTTAACACGACCAAGTCGCAAAATATTCAGTATATATATACATATATACTTTTCACAATCTTTGAAATCCTCTGACATGTATAATATACACTGAGTTCCCGTTTATAACTGTATAAAATATCGTTGCAAGGTGATCTCATATATCTAACCTTGTCTCAACGTTTTTTCGAAAATCTTTGATATAAGTATAAAAGATGAAGTTACAATATACTCCAATATACTTATATCCGAATACTACTTGAACTACCACCGTTCAAGGTATAATAAGTTTCAAAAGTTCATCACATAGATGAGACTGCAAGATAAGACTTGAATAGATTCAATCCTTAAAATATCATTATAAATAATGAAGTTACGAGATACTTTATTAAGTCCCGATATATATATACACCTATATATATACATTCATACACTCCTTTAAAACCTCTGTTATAAAAATAATAAACAGAGTTGCAATATCCAATGAATTTGGAAAGGAGAAAACCTTGGCATAAACTTGATATCTTGCTGATCAGGCAAAGATACCAATAAGTAACCTTTTTCTACTAGTAGATGGACGAATTCCCCACTGGACATCACCCTGGCCGTAATAGGACCTTATGCTGGACTGCCACTCAGCCACTTACACATTTGATGGACTCCCACTGAGCCACTTACACTTTCATGGACGCCCACTGAGCCCATGTTGCTTATGCCGACCTAAATAGATGGACTTACTTCCCGAACGTTGTGTAAGTAATCAATTCATTTACCAAAACCGCAACCTTGTTGTGAATATAAAATACACCACAGAGCCGGATCCCTCTGGTTTTGAGCGAGTATTTAAATCCCCTTTAAAAGGAAGATCTTAAATATATAAAAAAATGAGTTTTGGGATCCGCTCTAACTTTTAAAAATCATTTTAAAGACTCGAAAACACTTTAAAGAGTGTTTGGAGTAATGCTGATTTAATAAAGTAAATCAGTCCCAATATATTAGAAAATATCTGAATATTATTATTTAAATAATATTCCCATAAAGAATAATCTTTATACAAATAATTGAAGTAGAAGTTGTAAAACTTATACTTGAAATGAGTATTAAATAACCAAAGATATACTTATACGAAAGTACTATCTTTATTTGAATAATCAAAAATAAGTTTGATTATCGACACCTTATTCTTTAATAAAATAAAGAATATATTTCAGTAAATAATCGGAGTCATAGGTCCTCAAATGGATATTCAAATAATATTCATTAAATAATATAAACTGAGTCATAAGTCCCCGAATGAATATCCAAATAATATTCAATTCATAAAATATACTGAGTCATAAGCCCTCGAATGAATATTCGAAATAATATTCATTAAATAAAATAAAAGGAGTCATAAGCCCCCGAATGAATATTCGAATAATATTCAATAAATAAAATAAAAGGAGTCATAAGCCCCCGAATGAATATTCGAAATAATATTCATTAAATAAAATAAAAGGAGTCATAAGCCCCCGAATGAATATTCGAAATAATATTCATTAAATAATATAAAGTTATCAGATAAACCTTATTCGATTAATAGTTTTGAAAACTACCTCAATATATATATATAAATATATATATATATATATATAATATACTCGGGAACATCTACTCCCGGTTTTAGAAAAGGGTTCACCTTTGGGTCCCCTACACTCAGGGTATACGCAACTACTGCTTATCTCTAGCATAGGTATTATGCAACTAATAAGCATTTGAACCAACAGATATATAAATCAAGAATACGAAACAGGCATGCATATATACCATATCACATGCTCCAATATATCGCAAGAATTTGCTAATAACAAATATGCATTTATCACAAGATCATGCATATACACATATACATCACAACAACAGTATAACGGGTAAAAAACTTGCCTGAGCGACTGGGGGTTACAAATGGCTCGGGACGAGTCTGGTAACCTATAAACAACATATAAGTTGGAATTAAACCAAAGTCACTTGTAAATCTATACTTTAACCAAATTAGACTCTAACGCTCGCTTCGCACTTACTGATTCTCTTAAGTCGCTCGAGTACCCTCGGCTCCACCATTTTTAATAAATTAACCATTACGAGTTTTAAGGCGATTCTTTTGCGAGTGTCTTACCAACTGCCTATTACACTTTACATAAATTTTTCATACTCCAATTAGTCCTTTAAGGTCTTTAACCTATGTTTCAAAGTAAGGCGAGGGGTAATGGTTCGTTCGCGAAATGTCGTTACTTAAAACGGCCGTTTCTCCTAAACCGTACATCGGAATCAAACGAACCACATATCAAAACGAAGCTCGTAACATGAACTATCTAATCAAGGCAATGGTGAAAACCTAGCAGGGAGTTCTCTGGTCCTAATGTTATGAACAAAAGCAGTCTAAAGTAAATCGGACATTATGACGGCTATGTTTACGCGATTTCCCAAATTTAAAACACTCCAATTCACATCAATCCAACTACCAATCACTAACAACTCAAGATACACATCAAAGCTACTGATTTTAGTCATAATAAGCTCAAGGATATCAATCCAATCATATATTATAACATCTCCAAATTCAACTAATACTACTTAACAATTAAGCTCGAATCATGCTTATCATTCAATTTACTACTCATCCACCCAAACCATCTCCAAACTTCAACATTCAAACTTGTTACTAAAGGGTGTGAAGATTTATACCTTTCTTGGAGGGTGGAAAGTCACTAGGGAGCCTCAAAGAACCTTGATCTATCCTTATATAACCTTGATCTTGCAAACGAAATCAAGAAACATAAAGTTAAAATTTGAAAACACTATTCACCCTAATCTTTGGTGAATTAATTAGCTATGAATCCACTTGAATCAAGAGCTTAAAATCATACCCAAGCTAAGTTATGAAATGTAGAATCCATAAAAATAAACCATGGAATTTATGCTTGAGTGGAGCTTGGACTTTGGATTTTCTTCCTTGCTTTTTCCTTGAAAGCCGAGAGCAAGATGAAAATGGGGAGAGCTTTTGTGTTTTTTTGTGATTTGTTTTGATTTTGCCTTGGTTGGTTGATTTTGTTTTTGATTAATTACCTTTTTACCCATGAAAATTTGTGTGGTTATTAATCAACCACACCTCCTTCCCTTATGTCATGCTTATGTCACCTTTCCTATGTCATCTTGTTACACTTGTCTTCCTCTTGTTGGTGTGATGACATCATCTTCCACTAACCCCTTGATTAACTCCTAATTACTTGGCTAATGACCGTTGATCTGTTATGCAGTTCGCTTAACTTTCGTTTTCGTTTATCGTTTGAGGGATCATACCCGGGATCTTATTACTTAGGTTTCCTTAACCTTTCTCAATACATTATATTCCTTTTATGATCCTCTCTTATAATCCTTGAATTTAAATCCTTTTTATCCTGTTACCTTATACTCAATTCTTTCGACATCTGGTGGATTTTTGGGAAAAAATCAAAGTGTTCGGATTTGGATTCTGACGATCTTTACATACACTTATATACCACATAGAGTACTAATAATATCCCAAAAGATCAATAAAAGAACCCCTTCATAGTGTGGCATGAAAATTTTTCTTAATCAGCATAATCAGCAAAACACTATTCATAAGGGTTTCAAAAATTCCAAAAATTGGGGTTATTACAGTCTCCCCTCCTTAAAAGGATTCCGTCCCGGAATCAGATAGAAAATGAGTAGGAATACTTTCTTAGAATTGCACTTTCTAACTCTTACATAATTTTTCCCACATTGTGGTTCTACCATCAAACTCTGACTAGTTTGATAACCCTTCTCCTAAGCATTTGTCCATTGTTGATCTATAACCTTTCCTGGTTGCTCCATGTAGGTTACATCTGGTTGTATGTCTATGCGCTCATATGCCCCTATTTGTCTGGCATCCGAATTACACTTCCTTAACATTGATACGTGGAACACGTTATGAACTTGCTACATGATCGGGGGTAGGGCTAGCTCATATGGTATCTTCCCAATACGTCTTAATATATCCAAGGGTCCAACAATTCGTGGACTTAAACTTTCCTTTCTTTCCAACCCTCATCAATTCCTTTTTAAGGGAATACTTTTAACAATACAAGGTTCCCTCCTTCATACTCTTTGTCTTTTCATTGTCAAATCAGCACACTTCTTATGTCCATCTTGGGCTACTCCCAGCCGTCCTCTGATTAGATCCAGTATATTCTTGGTCCTTTGGACCGCTGCTGGTCCGAGCATCTTGCGCTCTACAACTTCATCCTATCATAAGGGAGATCGACATTTTCTTCCCTCAAGGATCTTATAAGGCGATACCTCGATACTGACATACGATCGATTATCGTGAGAAAACTTAATCCGCGTTAAGTGATCATTCCAAATTCTTTCAAGTCTATTGCACCGGCTCTCATCATAGCTTCTAGCATCATAGCTTTTTGCTTCTCAATACCCATTCTTTTCCAGTTCGTAGTCGCTACTACCTTCCGTTCCTAATATTATACTGGTTACACCTTTGCTCGTTAGCATTCTATAACCTTTTAATAATCGCGTCAACCTTAGTATCACGAACGCGTTAGAATCGGAATACTACCATACTTGGTACCACTTCCTCTCTAGCTGCCTCCATCTTCGAAAGCTTGGTCCTTCATATAGAAGTAAAAGAATTTATTGAGAGATCACTATGATCATGAACACTTGTTACATTGCATAGTTAGTACAGAAGGTGGCCAGCCTTTAGTACTTGACAAGAAATTAAACAATAGATGGTATCCTACACGGCTTCTATCACACAGATAGATAGTCAGTCGGCAATACCTCCCCTTCTGGAAGGGTTGTTCTTCTCAGTTTATATGAAATGAAAAGAAGAGAAAAGAACGAATTGAAGAGAATTGTATATATGAAAAAAAATATATACTGCCACAAAATATCTGGCTTGGAACCTACCTCTGAACTATAGAGGTTTGTCATAGGAGAACAAAACATATGTGTATATATATCAACATCAAGTATTATCGCATCGCATTTTGCATGCTTAAATATTTTTGCTATTCCGTCCATCATTCTATGGACCCATGCTCTTCCTCAAGCTTATCCACAATCACCTTTGAAACTCCCTCGACATCGAGAATCGAATCTGGGATCTCATTCTATACATCATCGTTACTAGAATTCTATGCTTGCACCGCAACCTTCCTCATATAGTAATACGACTCTCTTTTCATAAGAGGGAATAAATATTCAATAGGTAGATACTCTACTTAATTAGTCTATCAATGATAACTTATACACTACCATGACCCGATTAGTGGTACTCAATCTCAACATCCATTCCAATACAACTCTTACGGTTGTAATCAGCTCATTACTTGCAGAATCATTGCTGTATTACTATGGTCCACCACTGACCTACTGTCGTCATTCACTTTCCATGAAATCTTAATATCTAACCATACGGAGTCCATACATGTCGTATAGAATACTTCTAAGGAGTTAACATAATCACCAATCATAATTCATGAAGAACACTCCAAACTCTGACGTACTTTTATGACATGAAGTAGATAAAATTGCAGAAGAGTTTCAGTCAAAGCAACGATAGCAGGTTAATACCATTCTTAACCGTATGCCTTAAATAGAAGACTTAACTCAAGGGTTCGTCTAGTCCTTTTTGAAACATGGTCCTGGCTTATCTCAAGATAGTATCTTCTGAGATAGATAGCCCGCTCATGGCGATTACATGAATTAAACCTTTACCAACTACTATTACGGTTGGGTATTGCACAGTCATCAGAAGGAATGTCAATCTTCCAAACCATAATACAACCTTCATAGCTTTAACCATCATCACTGTATTCCTTTGTCACAAGCGCCTATAATTATCCTCTTACCTTTAAAGTGTCGGCCACCTCTTTGGCCTTTCCTGATAGTAAAATTTCCTTACGGTCAATGTCATTTTAACCACCTCCAACTAAATTTTCTACCTCATTTCAATCACAGCTTATGTGAAGATGTTTTCCTTAAAATCTGATGAGTAAAAAAAATATCACCATTTTTTCATAAGTTATTGCCTCAGTCTTTAGAGGTTAATCACTGTCACGACTGACTCTCAATCATACTTAGAACATCTTTTATCTTAAGTCCTAATTGCCCTGAACAATTTCGACCATTACTGGTTCGATCCATACTTTCTCGTGGTTTAACACGTGCCCCACTTGGCATCATTATAATTACGTTACATTTCCTTTATCAACATTTCTATTCTTGAGAATTTTGAATATTACCTTTCTCCTTGTAAAACCTCTAAGGTTATCCTTGAATCGTTCCTCATGTATTCCCTAGATACAGGGCATATCAAGATACCATTTATTAATACCAGAATAATTATCTATATACTTCTGAAAAATTTCTCCACTGATTCTTAAAGGTTGTTATTACTTTAATCCTTTCCAATTCATACTATCAAAACTCATACTATCCCTATTAAGGGTGAAATGCCAACCTTTATGCATTCCCCTAGGATTCATTTTAAGTTACCGATATTCTATCCTTAATTCCACCTTTAAAAAGGTACATGCATCCTTCCATGGATAATCAAGTCATATATCCCTGATAAGGGTGTCTTATTCAATCATTCCCACCTCGATAGTATATGCTGAATTTCACAATAACATCTGTATTCAAAATGAGGTCAATCAATATGGCCTCCAAAAGATAACAACGGTTATCCACTTTTATTGCCTAAATTGGGTAACGATAACAAGGATGTTCTGGAAGATATTGGTCGTGTTCAACGTGAACTTCTTCTTAATAATTCCTTATTTACTTTTGTTGTTTATCTCAACAGTCATCTCAATGTTGGGATATCTTTCATACCCGGCGTCTCCCTTTCTGGGTATCATGCCCCCGGTCTTACACTTCACTTTCTTGAAGGTCACTTCCTTCATCCAATTTTCTTAATTTCTTACTTTCTTGTCTCCTCAGTCTATCCGCGTCTCATTATTTATCCTTCGAACTATCTCAAGGTTTCCCCGAATCCTTCCAACTTGAAGGGGTACAACATATATATCTCTTATGCCTTCAACCATCAACTTTAACTCATGGTAAATCATCCTCATCCTGACGTCCATATACTTTTCTATTTCTATTACTACGAGTCTTTAGGGTTTCCTCATACCCAACTCCTTTATCATTCCTCAAAATCTATTTCCTTTATATTCCTTTCCACTTCAGTTTCTTTTTATTTTCCTTTCTCTTATCACTATATCATGAACCCACTAATCATTGACTTCAAACATCACATCGTTCTGGGATTCTTGTCATCAGAACGAATCTTGACCACTTTTACAACTTAGCTTCATAATTCATCATACTCGCTCGCCTTTGTTCTGGCTCTAAAGCTTTTACACTCTCTCCATAACCTTGGGAATTACTTTCCCGAAAACAATTAACTGAACTTTAATCAGTTTATTCTAACCTCTGGATCCGTGCCTTTCTTGGTCTTTCACCAGTGGGTGGTCTCTCTCTTAGGAGGGTAAGTGACAAAAATAATCTTTTGTGATTCGTGAATCATTTAGAATCTCAAATGATTCCCTGTATTTCCTTTAGCCAGGCTCTTGCCTCGACTGGGTCAGCTTGTTCCTTGGAACTCTGAGAGCTTAGCGACTTAAAGAACCTGAAAGGATTTCTCGCCGCATTGTTTCCTCAAGGTGGTGGTTGGGGATAATAGTCTAAGTTCTTTTTAGACAGGTCCATGAATTGTCGTATAGGAGTACCGTCCCGGGTCTCCTTTCCTTACTCGACATTCTATTTCCTTAGTATGAAATGTTTCATCCTTCTCCCATACTTGGGGTTATCTTATACGTTAAAATCCTTATTTTCCACTCCATTATGTTATGGGTTCCTTCTATCTTGATGGCGACCTCCCTAACTATCACGTTCAGGGTTCGCTCTAAATCTTATTTCTCAAACTAGCTTTCATCTAAGATTTCATCTTTAAGCTCTTAAACATTTGGAACCCAAATTCTGTAGGAATACCTCATTATTCCCTTATCATCTTTCTCGGTATTAATCTTTTATCCAATTGTTGGCTTTCTGCCTTCATTCATCACTTTTTCTGGCACAATATGTTCTTTTCCAATAATTCGGTCTGTATTGCAATCTCAAACAGCTTTTCGGTACCGGCTCCGGTTACCTTCACTTCTATTTCCATTTTCTCAAAATCTCTTATAAACTCTCCCAAGGACATTATCATCTTGAGTCTCTCCTTTTTTTACTAAGGGCATCAGCCACCACATTGGCTTTCCCCGAATGATAAAGAATCTCCCAATCATAATTCTTGATTAGCTCTAACCGCCTCCTCTGGCGTATGTTGAGCTCTTTCTACGGGAAAATGTACTAGAGCACTTATGGCTTAGGTAAATCTCGCACTTCTCTCCATACAAGTAGTGCCTCCAATCTTTAGGGCAAAATTATTGCCACGAGCCCAAGCTCATGGGTGAGGATATCGAATTTTTATATTCCCTTAATTGTCTTGACCCGTACGCGATTACCTTGTTGTGCTGTATAAGAAGCACCCTAATTCCTTATGCGAAGCGTCACTACACATCACAAATCTCCTTTTCCATCCGGCAACGCCATCATAGGGGCCGCCACCAATCTTTGCTTCAGTTCTTAAAAGATGTTCTCGCATTTCTCTGTCCATTAGAACTTCTCAGTCTTACGAGTAAGCCGCGTTAAAGGGGCTACTATCTTTACAACTTGAACGAACCTCCGGTAATGACCGGCCAATCCTACCTCTGGTAGTTTCCCTAACCATAGTCATCAATTCCTCAGTGGTCCTTTATTCATTCTTGTAAGGATCCTCCATGGGATTCTTCTCAGCAACAATCCCTTCTAGGACAACATCCTCAACCGCTACATCCTCAATATGAACATCATCCGGTCCCTCGTTAGGACGCTCTATCGGATCCACAATCTGATCTCCAATAAGTAATAAAATATCATCACATTGTTGCTCCTTAACCTCAGGGTTCGGAGTCCCGCTACCATATACGATAACGAATTACGCTTCTATCACGATATTTATCAGGGTTCCCATAAGGGTTTTAACTGTCAGTACTACGTTAGGTAGCCCGACTATGAACTTGGCAAGAGTTCTTATTATCTTAGTGAACTTATTATCTTAACGTCACATCATCTCTGAGGTTTATAACGCTTAGCTCTGATACCATTTCTGTAACACCCCCAAATCCGGGGTCGGGGATCCGGGTTGTCACGAGTTCCATTTCCATTAATAACACCCAATCTTAATAATTAATCAACTATTCTGTACTGTGACCCCACCATAAACACACACACCACAAGTTATAGTCTCAGAGATGAATATCCAAAAATAATCACAAGTCGTTTTATTCCACAATTATGTGCCAATACACCTTTAAAGGGTTTCTGAATAAATTTACATTTCTTTGCCATTATTACAATTCATAAATATACATAAATCTGGTTCATCAATAGTTGAAAACCTAGCCTATTGGTAGCTCCTACCTCAGCTACGACGGCATCAACGCTTCCAGAAAACTGCGGGACATTTTCTAACCGCTTGCAAATTGGAAGCTTGGTCCTGTTCATCTTGTCTAGCTGATGTTGTGTGATGAAAGAAGAAAGCAAGGGTGAGCAACAAGCCCACCAAAATAATATGTATATTAATTAACAATATATGAGCATTCTCATAGTACTCATGAAAGTATTGGTCAAGAAGAAATGAACCAAGTTGATATCTTAACGCGACCAAGTCGCAAAATATTCAGTATATATATACATATATACTTTTCACAATCTTTGAAATCCTCTTACATGTATAATATACACAGAGTTCCCATTTATAACTGTATAAAATATCGTTGCAAGGTGATCTCATATATCTAACCTTGTCTCAACGTTTTTCCGAAAATCTTTGACATGCACAAGATAATCATTTACTAGATATAAGTTTAAAAGATGAAGTTACAAGATACTCCAATATACTTATATCTGAATACTACTTGAACTACCACCGTTCAAGGTATAATCAGTTTCAAAAGTTCATCACATAGATGAGACTACAAGATAAGACTTGAATAGATTCAATCCTTGAAATATCATTATAAATAATGAAGTTACGAGATACTTTATTAAGTCCCGATATATATATACACCTATATATATACATTCATACACTCCTTTAAAACCTCTGTTATAAAAATAATAAACAGAGTTGCAATATCCAATGAATTTGGAAAGGAGAAAACCTTGGCATAAACTTGATATTTTGCTGATCAGGCAAAGATACCAATAAGTAACCTTTTTCTACTAGTAGATGGACGAATTCCCCACTGGTCATCACCCTGGACGCAATTGGACCTTATGCTGGACTGCCACTCAGCCACTTACGCATTTGATGGACTCCCACTGAGCCACTTACACTTTCATGGACGCCCACTGAGCCCATGTTGCTTATGCCGACCAAAATAGATGGACTTACTTCCCGAACGTTGGGTAAGTAATCAATTCATTTACCAAAATCTCAACCTTGTTGTGAATATAAAATACACCACAGAGCCGGATCCCTCTGGTTTTGAGCGAGTATTTAAATCCCCTTTAAAAGGAAGATCTTAAATATATAAAAAAATGAGTTTTGGGATCCGCTCTAACTTTTAAAAATCATTTTAAAGACTCGAAAATACTTTAAAGAGTGTTTGGAGTAATGCTGATTTAATAAAGTAAATCAGTCCCAATATATTAGAAAATATCTGAATATTATTATTTAAATAATATTCCCATAAAGAATAATCTTTATACAAATAATTGAAGTAGAAGTTGTAAAACTTATACTTGAAATGAGTATTAAATAACCAAAGATATACTTATACGAAAGTACTATCTTTATTTGAATAATCAAAAATAAGTTTGATTATCGCCACCTTATTCTTTAATAAAATAAAGAATATATTTCAGTAAATAATCGGAGTCATAGGTCCTCAAATGGATATTCAAATAATATTCATTAAATAATATAAACTGAGTCATAAGTCCCCGAATGAATATCCAAATAATATTCAATTAATAAAATATACTGAGTCATAAGCCCTCGAATTAATATTCGAAATAATATTCATTAAATAAAATAAAAGGAGTCATAAGCCCCCGAATGAATATTCGAATAATATTCAATAAATAAAATAAAAGGAGTCATAAGCCCCCGAATGAATATTCGAAATAATATTCATTAAATAAAATAAAAGGAGTCATAAGCCCCCGAATGAATATTTGAAATAATATTCATTAAATAATATAAAGTTATCGAATAAACCTTATTCGATTAATAATTTTGAAAACTACCTCAATATATATATATAAATATATATATATATATAATATACTCGGGAACATCTACTCCCGGTTTTAGAAAAGGGTTCACCTTTGGGTCCCCTACACTCAGGGTATACGCAACTACTGCTTATCTCTAGCATAGGTATTATGCAACTAATATGCATTTGAACCAACAGATATATAAATCAAGAATACGAAATAGGCATGCATATATACCATATCACATGCTCCAATATATCGCAAGAATTTGCTAATAACAAATATGCATTTATCACAAGATCATGCATATACACATATACATCACAACAACAGTATAACGGGTAGAAAACTTGCCTGAGCGACTGGGGGTTACAAATGGCTCGGGACGAGTCTGGTAACCTATAAACAACATATAAGTTGGAATTAAACCAAAGTCACTTGTAAATCTATACTTTAACCAAATTAGACTCTAACGCTCGCTTCGCACTTACTGATTCTCTTAAGTCGCTCGAGTACCCTCGGCTCCACCATTTTTAATAAATTAACCATTACGAGTTTTAAGGAGATTCTTTCGCGAGTGTCTTACCAACTGGCTATTACACTTTACATAAATGTTTCATACTCCAATTAGTCCTTTAAGGTCTTTAACCTATGTTTCAAAGTAAGGTGAGGGGTAATGGTTCGTTCGCGAAAAGTCGTTACTTAAAATGGCCGTTTCTCCTAAACCGTACATCGGAATTAAACGAACCACATATCAAAACGAAGCTCGTAACATGAACTATCTAATCAAGGCAATGGTCAAAAACTAGCAGGGAGTTCTCGGGTCCTAATGTTATGAACAAAAGCAGTCTAAAGTAAATTGGACATTATGACGGCAATGTTTACGCGATTTCCCAAATTTAAAACACTCCAATTCACATCAATCCAACTACCAATCACTAACAACTCAAGATACACATCAAAGCTACTGATTTTAGTCATAATAAGCTCAAGGATCTCAATCCAATCATATATTATAACATCTCCAAATTCAACTAATACTACTTAACAATTAAGCTCGAATCATGCTTATCATTCAATTTACTACTCATCCATCCAAACCATCTCCAAACTTCAACATTCAAACTTATTACTAAAGGGTGTGAAGATTTATACCTTTCTTGGAGGGTGGAAAGTCACTAGGGAGCCTCAAAGAACCTTGATCTATCCTTATATAACCTTGATCTTGCAAATGAAATCAAGAAACACAAAGTTAAAATTTGAAAACACTATTCACCCTAATCTTTGGTGAATTAATTAGCTATGAATCCATTTGAATCAAGAGCTTAAAATCATACCCAAGCTAAGTTATGAAATGTAGAATCCATAAAAACAAACCATGGAATTTATGCTTGAGTGGAGCTTGGACTTTGGATTTTCTTCCTTGATTTTTCCTTGAAAGCCGAGAGCAAGATGAAAATGGGGAGAGCTTTTGTGTTTTTTTGTGATTTGTTTTGATTTTGCCTTGGATGGTTGATTTTGTTTTTGATTAATTACCTTTTTACCCATGAAAATTTGTGTGGTTATTAATCACCCACACCTCATTCCCTTATGTCACCTTTCCTATGTCATCTTGTTACACTTGTCTTCCTCTTGTTGGTGTGATGACATCATCATCCACTAACCCCTTGATTAACTCCTAATTACTTGGCTAATGACCGCTGATCTGTTATGCGGTTCGCTTAACTTTCATTTTCGTTTATCGTTTGAGGGATCATCCTAGGGACCGCTGATCTGTTATGCGGTTCGCTTAACTTTCGTTTTCGTTTATCGTTTGAGGGATCATCCATGAGATTTTCTTCAGTCTTAGAAGATTGAGCTGAATTTGCACTTTTCTTCTCATTATCCTCATCTGCAATTTCTTGCTTGATAATCAACTCTTCTTCACTGAAGTTTACTTCACAAACCTTGAACATAGGTGACCCAACCTTTTCAACATTGCTGGAACATTTTCATTTTCTGTTGCTTTTCCTTTGTCACTCATGTTTTTCTTTTTACTATTCAAGGCATCATAATCAAGACCAATAACAATGTTTGTACATGGCTTGTTTTTCTCATGGTATTGATCAACCAATTCAGATGCATTCCTGAAGGACTTCAACTTCACTTCATTTTTCTCCAGTTTTTCCTTTAATACAGCTTCAATCTCATTTGCACACTTGAGCTTGTTCTTCAGATAAACATTTTCTTGTTTTACAGCTTCAAGCTCCACTATCAATAATTCAATTCCTTGTTTTTTGTTAGGGAGAAAATACGCACTAATATTCACGCAAGTATACGCGTTCGCAAGTAATATAGAATACTTTCTAGTTCGTTCCCACAGAGACTCAGACTAAATTATTGTCTAATTAAACTCACTCACCAATGTATGATTACTTCTCAATGTTAAGATACTAACACTTAAGATTGTTGATTAAATATTAACTATAATTACTTAATTAATTACTTACTTAACACTTCAAATTATCAATAATAAAACACTCATGAGATCACAACTTCATTATTACTTCCTTCAATAGCCATTGTTATTACCTTTAGCATGTGACAGTGATGATATTAATCGAATAACACGAAACTGATAAAAGCCAACTTTCATTGTACTAATACCATTCTACCAAGCATCCACAATTAAGATAGAAGTTGAATAGTCATCAATTATGTTGAGTTCCTATATGTCTACAGAAATTGACAACACAACGATTTAAGCACAAGTTATTCCTTTTGATTACATAGGGCAAATAAAACTGTTAGAGTTACCCACTAATCATGCACAACGTACATGAACCTATGCTAGCATGGCAAGTTCTAAATCTCAAGATCCACCGTCGCTTCACAAGAGATTAACACCCTATCTTATATGTTCGCAACGCACATAAGACGAATACGCACAACCAATACTAGATATCATACAATCATCACACACTAAAGTATTAAACAATTAACTAAAGAATTCCATAATAAATCCATTGCAACCCCATGATCACGATTAGCCCATAATAGCACTTATCGTCATCATGGGTTCATATGAAATCATGATAAGCAAACACAAGAAAATAATAACTAAACTAATTATATTAAAACAGAGTACGTCACAAGAGTAAATAAGTTCAAAGCAAGAAAACTAGCATCCAACGTTACAACGAAACAAGAATCACAAGAAAATATGCTTCATCTTCGTTGCGGTGTGCTAAATCGGTCTTCTTCCTTATCTCTTTTGCTCCTTGCGTAAAAACACAATCTTCTTTAATCCACACTTGTGAAAACGTCTCAAATCTACTTATATAATAGTCCCATAAAACTCAGATTACATAGAAGTGGAAACCAAACAGAAGTAGAAGTCCAGAAATATTATATCTTTTTTCCCGACCCTGCGCGGCCGCTCAGCATAGCTGAACGGGCGCTTAGCTTGCTGCGCGGCCGCTCAGCAATGCTGAGCGGGCGCTCAGACCTCTACTGGAAAAAATCTGATTTTGCTCCGTTTCTTCGCCGTAATCTGCCCGTTTCTTTCCTCTCGCAATGGTGAACACATGCCAAGGCTTATTCCTGATGATTCCTCCCCCGAAATGCAACTAATACCCTGAAATGCATAAACACTAGAAAAACGCATCAAATACACAAAATACTTGATTTCAAGACACCAATTTAAGCCATTTTAAGACATTCTAAGTGGTATAAAATGCCACTTATCACACCCCCAAACTTAAATCGATGCTTGTCCTCAAGCGTCACAGACTCAAAAACAAATAAAAACATGCATGAATGCAATCTATATGAAAATGCAGCGATCCCTCTTACTTCAATTAACCAACCAAATTGCAACATCTCAACAAATGCAGTTAGACAACTAAAGATCAATAAACTCATGCAAACGGACATACAGCCAGAAACGTGGTGTGTGCAAATGCTTAACAGATATGCTTCGGAACTAGACCAATTATTATGACTCGACTATCCTCAAGGCAATCCTATGATTATACAAAGAAAAAAAAATCTAGGCACAAAGTGATATACAACACTACAAGAATTCTGGAGCTTACTACGGAATCGTGCTTTTTATTCACAACACAAATGCTTATTTGACCGTGCAATGAGTGAGGTCCACAAAAGACTTATACAATGGTATCCATGTAATGAGCGTTAGGTTAGCGGATCCCAGATTCTAAAAGCCTTAGGTCACTACGCACAAAGTCTCCTAAGAACTTAATAACTCGAATACCAAAGAACCCACTCTTGATCAATTATGCATAAACTAATTTTTTTTTTTATAACTTCTGAGCAAGTGCGTTTCGCTCCATCTTGCTCAACCCTAGACAACTCGCACCATATACGAGCCGGCTACTAGCCATTTGACGCCTAGCCACAACTAGCAACAAATTCCATATTTTTTTTTTCTCCAAATTTTTTTCTTTTTCATGCCTTTATCACTAAGAACCTATTATCGAATTCTAAGCATAATAAGTAGATTGACCTCGAAAATAACCAAATCATAACAACAATCTAGCCCTTATGCATTCTCTAAGACTTAGTGGACTTACAATTATTTCTAGCATGCATATCAACCTACATGACTTAATATCACTTTAATGTTATCATTACACTCGCATCAATATCACAATTTAGTCGATAAATCATTGCAAAAGGGATCATGGTAAATGCATGAGCTACATGATATACATAACAAAAAAAACTATATGGCATAAATTATGCAACTATATGAACTAAACTATCATGAATATGCAGCTGTATGACACACACACAATATTCCTTAACTACCACCCCCAAACTTAAAATCTTCACTATCCTCAGTGAAGGTAGTAGAAAGGAACACAGGGTATACCTACTTGGAGTCATCATCATCATCACCCTCAGTGGGTGAAGTATCAGGCGGCGGGTATGCAGAGTCCTCACCAAAAACTGGCCACTGGATATCAGCTCCAAGACCCCGAAAAGCAGTCCCTAACGCAAGGGTGAGCTCCTGAGCAAACCTGCTCTGCGTCTCATACATGGCATCCATCCGCCGTGAAAGCCTCCTATACTGAGCATCAGCCAACCCAGCACCCTCCTGAGCCCTCGAAGAACCAGCCTCATCACGCCCTGGCCTAGCCATCGTAGCTCCTCGTGCTGGACGCCCTCCTGGAAGATGATAACCCAGCCCATGCTCCTCAGGCTCACCACCGGTCCACTCCTGCATCCCATTCAGCGTCCCAGAATCAATCGGAGCTGCCGGCAACTGCAATTGCTCATGAGCCGGCCAGTTCACTCCCACTGCTTGGCATAGCTTCGTAACCGTGGATGCATAAGGGATGTTCATATGCTTCGCTCCCCTCAAAAACTTCAAAATTCCTTGGTAGATAAACTCACCAAGGTCCACATAGTACTCCTCATTCAGAATTTCCCACAACAACTGTGCTCTGTCAACTGTGACCTCGTGTGCATGCAAAGAAGGCAACATATTAGCACAAATAAATGCATTCCATGCACGGGCATACCTGTTCATGGCGATCGCCGGAAAGTGACGATACTCATTAGTGCCGGTCCTGAAGGTCCAAACTGTGCCCGGTCGACAGAGAGTCGCACAAATCAAATCCAAGTCAAAATCCTCAGCAGTCTTTTCATTCCAGTTTTCTTCCTCGGGTTTCCTCTCTCGCTGTCCAATCACACGGTGAATCGCCGCAGGGTGATAATCAACTGTCAGCCCTCGGACCACAGAAAACCCATTCTTTTCGGCCTTCGCGTTCGCATAGAACTCGCGAACAACGCTCATCGGTACCGCTTCGGGTGACTCACAAAAAGTTATCCACCCTTTCTCTGCAATCATAGGCAGCAACTCACCATCCCTCCCTGATGGTAAAAACCCTCTCTCCTTCAGAATCGGCTTCCCCAAAAGCCTAGTGTACTCCTCCTCCGCAGCTCTGTCAGTTAACCGAGGCCTTGCAGCAGTACCCCTCGATGAATCAGCAGTAGGAACTGTGATGTTGCTGTCAATAGTGCGTGCTCTCTTGGGTGCCATTGATTCGTGAAAAAAAATGTGTAAGAACTGAGTTTTGGTGTTTGGGAGAGAGTTTAAGTGTAGGAAGTTTGTGGGAGATATGTAGGATAGGTGTATGTATATATAGGGTGTGGATTAGATTAGGGTTTGGGAATTAAGGGTTAAAATGATGGGGTAGTGGGAATAAATCGTGGGTTTATGGGCTACAACTGTTTTTATTTTATTTTATTTATTTATTTTTTTTCTGAACTGTAAAAAAAAAATTCTGGTACTCGACCCCTGAGCGGGCGCTCAGGGGGTCACTGGAAATTTTTTTTTTCAGCCCCTGTTTTCTGATTTTTTTGTGTTTTTGGATAGGTTATTAACTTCTAAGGGTTCCTGTAACAACAATTCATGGGTTGCCTCCCACGCAGCGCTTCTTTTTCGTCATTAGCTTGACGTTTCATACCCTTCTCAAGTAGTCAACAAAATGGCACTAACCACTTCTCGGTTTGCCATGTCCCCATAGTAGTGCTTCAAACGCTGACCGTTAACCTTGAATGCTTGGTCCGGATCATTCTCAAAAATTTCCACCGCACCATGTGGAAACACAGTTTTGACAATAAAAGGCCCAAACCACCTCGATTTCAACTTCCCTGGAAAAAGTCGGAGTCGAGAGTTGAATAAGAGAACTTGTTGCCCCGGCACAAATAACTTAGGATGTAGCTTCCTATCGTGCCACCTCTTCACCTTTTCCTTATACATTTTGTTATTCTCGTACGCTTGAAGTCGAAATTCATCAAGTTCATTAAGCTGAAGCATTCTTTTCTTACCAGCTGCATCTAAATCCAGGTTCAACTTTTTCAATGCCCAATAGGCCTTATGCTCAAGCTCCATAGGTAGATGACATCCCTTACCGTACACCAACTGAAACGGGGACATACCAAGTGGAGTTTTGTATGTTGTTCTATAAGCCCAAACAGCTTCATCGAGCTTTAAAGACCAATCCTTCTTGACGGACAAACAACCTTCTCTAGAATGCGCTTTATCTCTCTGTTAGACACTTTCGCCTGACCATTTGTTTGCGGATGATAGGCAGTAGCTACTCGATGATTCACATTATAACGCTGCATCATAGAAGTGAACTTACGGTTGCAGAAATGCGATCCTTCATCACTTATGATTACCCGACGTGTTCCAAACCTTGTGAAAATTTGCTTATGAAGAAAATTTAGCACTGCCTTTGCATCATTTGTCGGTAAAGCTTTAACTTCGACCCATTTTGAGACATAAACGACTGCCAGCAAGATGTACTGATTATTGCAAGACGAGATAAAAGGCCCCATGAAATTGATTCCCCAAACATCAAAGACCTCGACTTCAAGCATCACATTTAATGGCATCTCATCCTTTCTTGTCAAATTTCCCACTCTTTGGCAATGATCACACCTTAAAACAAACTGATGAGCATCCTTGAACAAAGTAGGCCAAAAAAAACCTGCTTGCAGAATACGAGATGCCGTCTTCTCACCACCATAGTGTCCACCATAAACCGTGGAATGGCAGTCTCGTAATATCCCCTCCGTCTCACAGAACGGGATACATCTCATGATGATCTGGTCAGCTCCCTGTCTAAACAAATATGGTTCATCCCACATATACCACTTTACCTCATGCAGAAACTTCTTCTTTTGAGCGGGTGTCAAATTAGGAGGCATTACATTGCTGACGAGATAGTTTACAATATCTGCAAACCATGGTTCTTCCTCCTGTATTGTAAACAACTGCTCATCCGGAAAAGATTCATTGATTAACGTCCTATCTTGTGAAGTAGAATCGGGATTCTCCAACCTAGAGAGATGATCAGCTACTTGATTCTCAGTACCTTTTCTATCCTTGATCTCTAACTCAAATTCCTGAAGTAAAAGCACCCAATGAATGAGTCTCGGCTTCGAATCCTTCTTGGAAACCAGATAGCAAATAGCCGCATGATCAGTGAATACTGTTACTTTCGTACCAAGTAGATAAGATAAAAATTTCTCAAAACCAAAGACTATAGCCAAAAGCTCCTTCTCAGTAGTGGTGTAGTTCAATTGGGCCCCATTTAAAGTCTTACTCGCATAGTAGACCACATGGAAGAGATTTTTCTTGTGCTGTCCCAGAACTGCACCTACCGCATAATCACTCGCATCACACATCATCTCAAATGGTTCTGTCCAATCTGGTGCTGTAATAACTGGTGCAGTGATCAAACTCTTCTTGAGAGTCTCGAATGCTGTCAAACATTCATCATCAAATTTGAAAAGCACATATTTCTCAAGCAAATTGCACAACGGCTTAGATATCTTTGAAAAGTCCTTGATGAATCGCCGATAAAAACCCGCATGACCAAGAAAACTACGGATTCCTTTCACAGAATTAGGTAGGGGAAGATTTTCAATGACTCCCACCTTGGCCTTGTCCACCTCCAGACCCTTGTTAGAGACCTTATGCCCAAGAATAATGCCTTCACGCACCATAAAATGACATTTCTCCCAATTGAGCACCAAATTAGTTTCCACGCATCTTTTGAGTACGGCGCGCAGATTATTCAAACATTCATCATATGAATGTCCAAAGACGGAGAAGTCGTCCATGAACACTTCGACGTTATTTCCAATCATGTCAGAGAATATAGCCATCATACATCTCTGAAAAGTGGTCGGGGCGCCACATAACCCAAACGAAACTCTGCGAAAAGCAAACGTGCCAAATGGACAAGTGAAGGTAGTCTTTTCCTGATCCTCTGGTGCAATACAAATCTGATTATACCCGGAATAACCATCCAGAAGACAAAAATACTCATGACCCGCCAATCTGTCAAGCATCTGATCAATAAATGGAAGAGGGAAGTGATCCTTCCTTGTGGCTTTGTTCAATTTTCTATAATCCACGCATACTCTCCATCCTGTAACTGTTCGAGTGGGGATGAGCTCATTCTTTTCATTTGCGACCACAGTGATACCTCCTTTCTTAGGTACATATTGTACGGGGCTCACCCACGAGCTGTCAGAAATAGGATAAATGATGCCTGCATCCAGCCATTTCAGAATTTCTTTCTTCACCACCTCCTTCATGATGGGATTCAGTCTTCACTGCTGTTCCACAGTTGGCTTACTACCTTCCTCTAGCAGAATTTTATGCATACAATATGAAGGACTTATCCCCTTGATATCTGCTATGGTCCATCCTATAGCCGATTTGAATTCTCTCAAAATCCTTAAGAGCTTGTCTTCCTCACTACCTGAAAGGTCAGATGAAATAATAACAGGTAACGTAAATGATTCACCTAAAAAAGCATACCTCAAGTGTTCAGGTAATGGCTTGAGCTCCAAGGTAGGTGCTTCCTCTATTGATGGTTTGAGTTTTCCTTCAGCATTCTTGAGGTCAGAAGTACCAAGAGATTCAAACGGCATGTCCAACTTTCGCTTCCAGGGAGAAGCGTTCAGATATTATAATTGCTCATTGCCATCTTCATCATCGCTGTCAAAATCCCCCACTAAGGCCTTTTCCAACATTAGCATGCGATCGAGTTCCGAAGTAACCGCAGAATCAATCACATCCACTTTTAAGCACTCCTCATCTTCTGTAGGAAATTTCATTACCTTGAATACGTTGAAGGTCACATCCTGATCTTGGACCCGCATAGTAAGTTCACCTTTTTGCACATCTATCAAGGTACGGCCAGTAGCCAAGAAAGGCCTTCCCAAGATTATGGGAATCTTCTTATCTTCCTCAAAATCCAGAATAACAAAATCTGCAGGAAAGAAGAGCTTATCCACCTTGACAAGCACATCCTCAACTATGCCCCTTGGGTAAGTAATGGAACGATCAGCCAATTGTAGCGACATGTATGTGGGTTTTGGATCAGGCAGATCCAGCTTTTTAAAGATCGACAACGGCATCAGATTAATGCTTGCTCCCAAATTACAAAGGCACTTGTCAAAAGTCATATTGCCAATGGTGCAAGGATTGGTGAAGCTTCCTGGATCTTTCAGTTTTGGTGGTAACTTTTGCTGTAGAACAGCGCTGCATTCTTCCGTGAGAGCAACGGTTTCAAGGTCATCCAGTTTCACCTTCCTTGAAAGAATAGTCTTTATAAACTTCGCATAACTAGGCATTTGTTCCAGAGCCTCAGCGAAAGGTATATTGATGTGAAGTTTCTTGAACACCTCCAGAAACTTCCCGAACTGTCTATCCAATTTTTGTTGCTGCAATCTTTTAGGAAAAGGTGGTGGAGGATAGAGCTGTTTCTCTCCTATATTAGCCTCAGGCAGAGTGTGTTCAACAGTAGTCTTCCTTGGTTCCGCTGCTTTCTCCTTTTGCTTAGATTCTTCATCTCTAATTTCAGCGTCTCCTTCTTTTGCCTTTTCAGCATCAGCAACTTTTCCAGAACTTAAGGTAATAGCCTTAACTTGCTCTTTAGCTTCCTTCCTGCCTGGTACTTCCGTGTCACTGGGAAGAGTGCCAGGTTGACGATTGAGCACTGCATTGGCTAATTGACCGATTTGATTTTCCAAGGTCTTGATAGAAACCGCCTGACTCTTGCACAACAGCTTAAGTTCCTCAAAATCAGCACTAGTAGGTGCAGCTGTACTTCCCTGTTAAGGATATGATTGCCTTGTAGCATACTGCTGTGGTTGCTGGAATCCAGGTGGGTTAAACTGTTTACTCACTCCTTGCTGATATGGTGCCTGAATAGCATTCTGATTATTCCCCCAGCTGAAATTTGGATGATTTCTGTTGTTAGGATGATAGGTCGCTGGCACAGGCTGCTATTGTCGCTGATAATTATTCACATACTGAACAGATTCATTGACAAGAGAACACTGATCCGTAGCATGAGAACCTGCACAAAGCTCACAAACCATAGCTAATTGATTAACTCCATATGTAGCCAAAGAATCAACCTTCATTGATAGAGCTTGGAGCTGGGCTGCAATAGCGGTGGCTGCATCAACTTCCAGAATACCTGCTACCTTGCCTGACATCATCCTCTGAGTTGGGTTTTGATGCTCATTTGTAGCCATCGTCTCTATAAGATTATACGCCTCAGTATAGCTTTTAGCCCATAAGGCGCCTCCAGCTGCTGCATCGAGCATGGGCCGAGATTGGGCCCCCAAACCATTATAGAAACCAGTGATCACCATCCAATCCGGCATTCCATGATGTGGACATTTTCTCAACATTTCCTTGTAGCGTTCCCAAGCCTCGCACATAGATTCAGTAGGTTGCTGCGCAAACTGAGTAAGAGCACTCCTCATAGCAGCAGTCTTTGCCATCGGATAAAACTTCACCAGAAACTTTTACATAAGATCTTGCCACGTAGTGATGGACCCAGCTGGTTCAGAATGTAACCAGTCTTTAGCCTTGTCCCTCAGTGAGAATGGGAAAAGCCTCAACTTGATAGCCTCATCAGTCACGCCATTATACTTAAAAGTGCTGCAGATCTCGACAAAATTCCTTATGTGCATGTTGGGGTCTTCAGTTGCCGCTCCTCCAAAAGAAACAGAATTCTGCACCATCTGAATAGTGCCCGGTTTGATTTCAAAGGTGTTAGCTTGAATAGCCGGATGAAGGATGCTTGACTGAATGTCATCAATTTTAGGCCGAGAAAAATCCATAAGAGCTGGATCAGCTTGAACAATACGATCTCCCATGTTTACTGGTTCTTTCTGCTCAGTTCCTGAATTAGAATCCTCAAAATCTAACTTCTCCGGAATATCAAGAACTTCGTCTGTCTCCTCAGCTGTATCTAAAGTCCTTTTACGAGCACGAGAACGAGTTTGCATAAACGCTTGCTAAAGTACCTGAAACACAATTGGAAACAATAAGTAACTACTACGTCCTAATCACTGAGTCCTAATGACCAATGATGGTAAGTACATAAACTAAACAAATACGCCGAGTCCCCGGCAGCGGCGCCAAAAACTTGTTAGGGCGAAAATACGCACTAATATTCACGCAAGTATACGCGTTCGCAAGTAATATAGAATACTTTCTAGTTCGTTCCCACAGAGACTCAGACTAAATTATTGTCTAATTAAACTCACTCACCAATGTATGATTACTTCTCAATGTTAAGATACTAACACTTAAGATTGTTGATTAAATATTAACTATAATTACTTAATTAATTACTTACTTAACACTTCAAATTATCAATAATAAAACACTCATGAGATCACAACTTCATTATTACTTCCTTCAATAGCCATTGTTATTACCTTTAGCATGTGACAGTGATGATATTAATCGAATAACACGAAACTGATAAAAGCCAACTTTCATTGTACTAATACCATTCTACCAAGCATCCACAATTAAGATAGAAGTTGAATAGTCATCAATTATGTTGAGTTCCTATATGTCTACAGAAATTGACAACACAACGATTTAAGCACAAGTTATTCCTTTTGATTACATAGGGCAAATAAAACTGTTAGAGTTACCCACTAATCATGCACAAAGTACATGAACCTATGCTAGCATGCACTACAAGAATAATATCAATAGACATCACACATTAGACATCGGTTAACTTTGCCGCTGATGTTAAAAAAAGTATTGACATCACCCCGTGTTTTTGTGATGTCTTTGTTCTTTGTAGACATCGGTTATAATTAAACCAATGTCTAAAATTCACCCAAAAAAAATAATTTCGCGCCCCCCCTTTTCTTTCCCCCCTTAGTCAAATTTTCATTCAGTTTTAGTTCTACATTCCCCCCCAATCCCAAAATTCTCCCCCCTGAACCAAATTTTGGTTCCCCCCAAATCAATCTTCAGATAGACTATATTCTCACAACTCTCTTCTTGACAACTATATTCTCTCTCTTGACTCTCTTCAAGAACCCTAATTTCTCCCCTCTCACCTCCGCTATGCACACAACTAAAATCAAACACACACATGACTCACTCCTCTCTCGATACTTTCTCACCCTCGCTCACTCAGTCTTACACCCGATTTGTTCGACTTGAAGCTTAATTCGAGGCTCAACTCTATTCAATTTATACGGAGCTGGGATCTCATTCACCTGATTTGAAACTACAAAACTTGAATTTATAAGTGAGTAAGGTAGAAAACTTCATATGTAAACTCGATTAATTAGTTAGATTAAGTTGTAAATTGGGGATTTTTAAACTCAAAACCCTAATTTTTGTTAAATTTGGTTTTTCTTACTTTTAGTTGGGGATTTGTTTGACTTGAAGGAAGATTTGTTCGACCGAGAATCAGTCTTTTGATGTTCGTCGTTTGTGTAGGTAATTTTTAAATATATATGTACTTATATTTCATTTCATTGAAGACATTTTTGTTTAATTTTTCTTAGTATAGATACTTCATATGTATAGAATTACCTATATAGAATCTTAGTTACGTTTATAGTTTAAAATGGTCAGAAGGGTAGCGAATTTAATCTTAGTAGCGTGAAAGAAGTTGAAAGTATTACTAAGAATAACAAACTTTAAAGTTTAAACTTACTATATCATAATTTTATGATTTCTTATATGATCTCATTTGCGTCTATATTAGGTGGTAGCTACTATGCAGTGTTCATGAGACATGATAGTTATTCAATAATTTTGAATTTATGAATTTGTTTGTTTTTATGAATTTATGAATTAGTTTGTTTTTAAGGGTGTAGATCAGAGGAAAGTTGTTCAGTCGAATAATTTTGTCAAGGTACTTGAGTTACTTTCGAGATTAATAAATTTTGTTAGTGTTTGGTTAATGTTGCGTTTCAGCTTCTTAGTCTGTAGTTGAAGTTGTTTTTAGTTATGGTCTGGAGTTTATGTAACTTACCACTTAGGTTGTGTGACTTGTGTGGATGTTGCGGATTAGTTCAACCACTGCATTTCTAGTTCGTCTCCCTACTCAGTAGATAAATTGAAGACTACAAAAAAAGGAATTAATTTTAATGTTGTGCAACCGGTGGTTAAATCAGCTGTACACTTTGCACAGAATGTATTATACATATTATAAGATGCAGAACATTGCTCCTAAAACATATATGCATTTGTGTATGGTGATAGGCTTGTCACGTTTAGCTCCTGTGGTTGCATCATTTATGGGAAAGTCAAAGTATTAGTAACCTCATTTATATGTGAAGACTCCTGTTTATCGGTTTAACATTTGTTCATATACTTTTAACTTTAATTTGAAAAATTTTAATTATGGCTGAAAATTGTTAGTGCTATTTATTACAGGCTGCTTGAAAAATAGCAGAGAGCACAATCCGGATTAATGTATTTTTGGATGTGCTTATGGATAGAGTAATCGGGATTGTATGCTGTTCAACTGTTTTGTTATGTTAATATGTTAGTAATGGCGTAGACAAGTTTTAGGATGAGTTACTTAATGCTCCAATGATTACTGAACTGATCATTAGAACTTTGGTTTTCTTTGCTATATTTCGTATGCGATTTAAGTCTGATTCGCAAATAGATATATGGAGCTGTCCTGTCACGTTCATTTGTACAAGTTTGAGATTATTGTGCAAAATTATAGATGCATTTTTCTTACTAATATGTCTATTTTATCTATGTACTTAATGGCTTTGATAAGTCTTACATATAATTAACTGCATTGTAGCCTCAGTTATCCCCACAAATTGGAGACATTCCTTGAAGCAATTTTCAGTTTGACTTTGATTTTGAAAGGAAGCAATCGCGTACCCTGTCTCGATACGTAGTAGCTGGTTATACTCCATTAATGTCCTGAATGAGCACAATGCTGATGGCATAATCTGATACATCATGTTGAGTTCAGACACCAGCAATCTTAGACATTGTCTTTGTCATTGTCTTGATAGCATCCCTGCTCAACATTTGGAACATATTTTACTCTTTAATTGCCATAATTCTTTTTTAACATTTCAAAAATACTTCAATGCTGATATTCACCTCCTTTACAGCAGTCCTGTGTTACATACCAGAATAACAATAAGAGAGCACTTGGATCTGAAACACCTGGTTGTATGGTTAGGCATGTTGTTGCTTCAGGAGGGGTTGGAAAAATGCCTGGTGGATACCAACCACGAGAAGTTAGGTACGGTGAGACGATGCTGAACAATACTGGTGAAGGTAGATTTAGGCAAGGGTCACCTGCAAGTCCAGTTTCCTTCGACAGTGTTGGGGCAAACCAATCTGACAGTGTGAATAATCTTATTTATGTTAATGCAGCGGACAGATCCAGTGGTCCAACAGAGAAGGTGATATACAGAAAGCAGCGTCGTATGATCAAAAACAGAGAATCTGCCGCCAGGACAAGGGCCAGGAGATAGGTACGATCTGTTTTCAGTGAGATCAATTTATTGTAGGGAATAATATCGAAGATGTCAAATGATGCATAATGCTTTGTGAAGTGGTTGTAAAAAATAATAATTTAGTTTTAGTTCTATATAAGAAGAAATATCCACAAAAATGATGTATGCCTATTTAAATATTTTAGACTTAAACATGGGCTAAAAAAGGTCTAGACCAAGTCTATTTCTAAAGTTTGTTTAAATAACTTCTGGTTGGCTAGGCGTATGATCATGATCTTGAAGCCTGAGTGCACGTGTTAATAGAAGAGAACATACGTCTGCAACAGGATATCGTATGCAAGAAACAGGCTACAACTTTGTTTATCTAAATCTAATCTATATATATTTTTTATTTTTGGTTCTCTTTTCATTAATTCATATCATGTTTCTTGAATTTGTAAACAGGAAGAGATAAATAGGAGAAAGCAGCAGGTATGTTATAACAGACCTTTTTCACCTAATCTTTTTAACCTAATCTTCACATGATATTGCAACAGATTGGGGCAGCTTTTCTTTTGGTTCTTCTTCTTATTGTTCTGGCTATTGGTGTTATTCACTACTAGGCTTCAAATAACTTCTACATGACCAGCTTCAAAGAGTGATGCCTTCAAGTTTCAAATCCAGACTACTTTGATTGATCTTGAAGATGCAAAAGAGCTTTATGTATACATTGCCGCAGAGAAGTAATTTTCCATGCATGCTTTTCTCTTCAGGAGATAAATATGATAGATACATATGTGTAAAAACCCAATTTAGTGTTACTAGTACCTGATTTATATCTATACATGTAGTTAGTCTTTCATTTTGGTTTGTAACAATCTTTTATTTATAACAAATGTCAAAAATTTACACATTTTGTCTATAAACTTGTTAATACATCACTTCTAATGAATAAATACTGATATCAAAAAAAATTGTACATCACTTTTAATGAATAAATACTGATGTCTCAAAAGCAATTGTACATCAATTTTAATAAAGAAAAACTGATGTAAAAAAGTTAATGTACGTCGCTTTTTGCTAAAAAACTGATGTCAAAGACTGACATGTTCAAGTCTAAATTAAACATAGACATCACTTTGTTTGGGATAAAACTGATGTATATGAGCCAGTATAGACATCACTCTTTACGTAAAAAATCGATATTTAATATCTGATTTTACATCACCTAAATGAAAAAATTCGATGTCTATGTGGCAAAAAACATAGCTCATTATATGTTTAATATGTTGTAATTGTTGTAATTTATTTATTAAATTACTTATTTTTAACATTTTTTATAAAAAAACAATGCATGGACATCAGCTAGTTTGCCAGAAACGATGTCTAAGCAAGTAAAGACATCGGGTTTTGGCCGATGTCTAGAATAGACATCACCGACATCAACATCGGTTGTCAAACAGCATAGACATCGGCCAAAAACCGATGTCTATGGACATTTTTCTTGTAGTGATGGCAAGTTCTAAATCTCAAGATCCACCGTCGCTTCACAAGAGATTAACACCCTATCTTATATGTTCGCGACGCACATAAGACGAATACGCACAACCAATACTAGATATCATACAATCATCATACACTAAAGTATTAAACAATTAACTAAAGAATTCCATAATAAATCCGTTGCAACCCCATGATCACGATTAGCCCATAATAGCACTTATCGTCATCATGGGTTCATATGAAATCATGATAAGCAAACACAAGAAAATAATAACTAAACTAATTATATTAAAACAGAGTACGTCACAAGAGTAAATAAGTTCAAAGCAAGAAAACTAGCATCCAACGTTACAACGAAACAAGAATCACAAGAAAATATGCTTCCTCTTCGTTGCAGTGTGCTAAATCGGTCTTCTTCCTTATCTCTTTTGCTCCTTGCGTAAAAACACAATCTTCTTTAATCCACACTTGTGAAAACGTCTCAAATCTACTTATATAATAGTCCCATAAAACTCAGATTACATAGAAGTGGAAACCAAACAGAAGTAGAAGTCCAGAAATATTATATCTTTTTTCCCGACCCTGCGCGGCCGCTCAGCATAGCTGAACGGGCGCTCAGCTTGCTGCGCGGCCGCTCAGCAATGCTGAGCGGGCGCTCAGACCTCTACTGGAAAAAATCTGATTTTGCTCCGTTTCTTCGCCGTAATCTGCCCGTTTCTTTCCTCTCGCAATGGTGAACACATGTCAAGGCTTATTCTTGATGATTCCTCCCCCGAAATGGAACTAATACCCTGATATGCATAAACACTAGAAAAACACATCAAATACACAAAATACTTGATTTCAAGACACCAATTTAAGCCATTTTAAGACATTCTAAGTGGTATAAAATGCCACTTATCATTTTTCATTCTCAAGCTTCTCATTCATCTTTGTCAATCTGCTTACTTCTTCATTGGCAGCCACCATACTTGTATGAATGTGAAACATTTTTGTGCTCATCTTCTCAACAGTTTACTTATATTAATTCATATTTAAATCAGTGGTGGTAAGAGTTGGTACCTGTGTTTTTTATAAGGATGCTTATCCTTGCTCCAAAGCCATTAAAGCATAGTTTTTGATATGGGCCTAAAATTAGCCTAGAAATATAATTAATGTTGAATTAATAAGACCTGGTATGGTCCAGTAACGAAGCCCAATTACGAGGCCCGAAGCTCTGATTATTTATTAATTTCGTAACTAATAAATAAGGGAGATTAACAACTCATTAAATGAGTCCAATCAGTGATATAAATCTATAAAAGATAGCCCCAAGGGCACCTACACCAACAAGGAATCTTATTCCTTTATTTTAGGACTTCAAAGTCTATCTAAAGTCTGAGAACTTGATCAACAAGTCTCCTATCCCTAGTCCAATTCAAGGACTCTCAACATCTATATAAAGGGACTCACCCCATCAATCAGAACTACATTTTTTGGCTTGATTCTCTAATTCACAGAGATACGTAGGCATCTCGTAAAGGCAGAGTTAAGCTACGAAACATGAGAGCAGCCATTAAAGGTCGTGAGCTCCCGAACCTTAGTAATAAGTATAGTAAATAATAACCTTAATTTTTTATCCATAACATTTGGCGCCGTCTGTGGAAAGCACAACAACAACCATGGCGAAAACACGGAGAACGGTTAGAGCCCTTGAAGGAGGAACGCCAACAGGGACAACCCAAGTGATTTCGTCAACTGTAGAGGTACCTCCTCATTCGACTTATACAGCCACACAAGGAGAAGCCCAGATAGGGGCAACTGAACCTCAGCCACAAGGGACGATTCCCTCGGCTACTCAAGGTACGAATCCCCAAGTTCAACAACTACATGCACCTGTGAATTCTCGACCCATTGGGTATGAGTATTCAACTGTTGTGACTACTAACCCCCCTTATGCAATGCCCCTTTACCCCGAGATTGGAGGAAGTGGACATGCTGGACGGAGTGAAGCACCGGGGCGATCTCCCCCTACATACGAGGTTTGGCTCCTATCCCTGAGGATCAGGAATTTTCTGGTCCTTACACTGAGAGAGACTCTGAATATTCGGATGATGAAGTAGCCCCAAGAAGGAGACGTACTGGCAAAGAGCGGATGGCTGATGGTAGCCAACGTCCTAAGAACACCCAAGGGACGAATCCCTAAGAAGTGCAGGAAAGGATCAGGGCTCACGAAGCCGAGATTCAAAGGCTGAGGCGCGACTTGGAGGCGCACCAGTCCACCAGACCCCCAGTTGCTCCTAGGGGGAGAAATCCTCCTCCTGACATAGACCTGGATGGTCCAGTACAGAGAAGGACTGTTGTCCCAAGGGCTGATCCAAGCAATCTTCTTCCCCTTGGAGATCCTGATGATCCTACTCCGCCCTTCACTGAAGAAATAATGAATACCCATATATCAAGGAAGTTCAAGATGCCAACTATCAAAGCTTATGATGGCACTGGAGATCCCGCAAATCATGTTAGGACATTCTCTAATGCACTGCTGTTGCAGCCCGTGAATGTTGCTATTAAGTGTCGGGCCTTTCCTCAAACCCTGTCAGGTATGGCTCAAAGGTGGTATAGTCGTTTGCCCCCGAACTCTATTGGGTCATTCAGAGAATTAAATCAGGCTTTTATTAAGCAATTCATCAGCAGGAGAGTGCATGAGAAAAGTTCAGCATCTCTTATGAGCATTGTGCAGGGAACAAAGGAATCCTTGAGAGACTACCTGAATCGTTTCACAAAGGAGGCTTTAAAAGTCCCAGACCTTGATGATAAGGTAGCCATAATAGCACTGCAACAAGGAACTAGGGATGAGTTTTTCAAGATGTCCTTAGCCAAACGCCCCCTGAAAGCATGTTGCAGCTCCAGGATAGGGCAGGGAAGTACATCAAGGTGGAAGAGAGCATGAGGAAGACCGTAGTGAGTAATGAGCCCACTGGAGGCAAGAAGCGGAAAACTGATCTGGAGTATATCGCTAAGGACAAGTATCCTAGAACCGAGCAGAACCCTGATTCAGCCCCCAAGAAGGGAGGAACTGGGCAAAAGTTCACTGAATACGCTAAGCTGAATGCTTCTAGAAGCCAGATCCTGATGGAGATCGAGAAAGATCGAGATATTCGTTGGCCTAAGCCCTTGAAGGCTGATCCTGCCAAGCTAGATAAGAGCAAGTATTGCAGATTTCACAAAGATGTTGGTCATGACACCGATGAGTGTAGACAGCTGAAAGATGAAATTGAGTTCCTCATTCGAAAAGGAAGATTGAACAAATACACTGGAGAAGGAGGGGATAGGAATAACAATGGAAGAAAGAACTTTGAAGATCGTAGGAGGGACCAAGACGATCAGGGGCGGAATCCCCAGCCTAAAGGACCGGTTATAAATACAATTTTCGGAGGACCACGACCCCGAGGACCTGTGATAAACACAATTTTTGGAGGACCAACTGCTGCTGGGTTATCCAAGAACTCCAGGAAAGCGTATGCCCGGGAAGTTATGCATATTGTTGGGGAAGCCCCGAAGAGGGCCAGGACAGGAGTAACAATGTCTTTTGATGATTCTGATCTGGAGGGTGTGAAATTTCCCCATGATGACCCGTTGGTTATAACCCCGATAATGGGGAACAGCCCAGTGAGAAGGGTCCTTGTGGATAATGGTGCTTCAGTGGATATCTTGCTCCATGACACCTTTTTAAGGATGGGATATAATGACTCCCAATTGACCCCAACCGACATGCCAATATATGGGTTTGCGGGAGTGGAGTGCCCCATAAAAGGGATAATCAAGTTGCCAACAACCATAGGACAGGAACCAAGGCAAGCAACTCAGATGTTGGACTTCGTGGTGGTGAAGGCTAGTTCGAATTACAAAGCTATCATGGGAAGAATAGGGATACACGCCTTCAGGGCAGTCCCTTCTTCCTACCATTCAGTTATGAAGTTTCCTACCCGGGATGGGATCGGAGAAGAGAGAGGAGACCAAAAAATGGCTAGAAGCTGTTATGTGGCCTCTTTGAGGGAAGATGGAGTTGGGGGCAGGTTCTTCCTATTGAAGATCTGGAAATCCGAGAGAATGATGAGAAAAGAGGAAAGCCAGCAGAAGACTTGGTTTCAATTCCTTTAGCCCCCGAAGATCCTAAGAAGGTGACTTTTATTGGAGCAACGCTCGAGGAGCCCCTTAGAGGGAAGTTGGTGAAATTTTTGCAAGAAAATAGTGACGTATTTGCATGGTCAGCAGCTGATATGCCAGGCATAGACCCGGAACTGATTACTCATAAGCTGAATGTGGACCCAAATCGGAAGACAGTGAAACAAAAGAAAAGAAGTTTTGCTCCAGAAAGGCAAGAAGCTATAAAACAGGAAGTGGAGAAGCTCTTAGAGGCTGGTTTTATTGAGGAGATTCAATTTCCAGAGTGGTTAGCAAACCCTGTAATGGTGAAGAAGGCCAATGGAAAATGGAGGATGTGTGTGGACTTCACTGATCTAAATGATGCTTGTCCTAAGGACTGTTTCCCGTTACCAAGGATCGATACTTTGATAGATTCCACTGCTGGGCATGAAATGCTGAGCTTCATTGATGGATTCAGTGGATACAATCAGATTAAGATGCACAAGGATGATATTCCAAAGGTATCATTTATCACTGACTTTGGTGTTTATTGTTATCTTGTTATGGCATTTGGTCTTAAGAATGCAGGAGCCACCTATCAAAGGTTGGTAAATAAAATTTTTAAGAATCTTATTGGCAAGACCTATGTTGACGACATGTTAGTCAAGAGTCTAGTAAAGACTGGTCATATAACTCATTTGAGGGAAGCTTTTGAGGTCCTGAGGTACCACAAGATGATGTTAAATCCTACAAAGTGTGCTTTCGGAGTAGGATCTGGAAAATTTTTGGGATTGATGGTCTCCAAGAGAGGGATCGAGGCCAACCCCAATAAGATAAAGGCAATCCTGGACATGGAACCACCAAAAACTGTCAAGGATGTTCAGAAGCTCACAGGAAGGGTTGCTGCGCTGGGACGATTCATCTCCAAGTCAGGAGACAAGTGATTGTCATTCTTCAAGTCACTAAAGAACATTAAGGACTTTGTATGGAGTGAGGTAAACCAGAAGGCATTCGAGGAGTTAAAGCAATATATGGCCCAGGCCCGTTGTTGGCCAAACCAGCTTTGAATGAATTTTTATACTTGTACTTGGCCATTTCAGATAGTGCTTTGAGCGCTGTGTTGGTTAAGGAGGAATTGAAAATCCAGAAACCCATATACTATGTCAGCAAAATTCTGCATGGTGCTGAGTTGAATTATTCAACTATTGAGAAATTTGCTCTAGCCTTGGTAATGGCTTCAAGAAAGTTACGTCCTTACTTTCAGGCTCATCAAATTGAGGTACTAACAAATCAGCCCCTGAGAAATATCATCCATAGTCCCAAGGCTATTGGGAGGTTGATCAAATGGGCAATAGAGCTGGGAGAGTTCGACATCAAATATAAGTCACGGACGGCAATAAAAGCCCAGGCATTAGCTGACTTCGCGGTGGAATGTACCATACCCAACCAAGAAGTCGGGGGGCAGGAAGATACCATACCTAAAGACAAGGAAGTTGATAAGGGTGACAAAGAGAAGGATGATAAGGAGAAAGAATATTGGGTTCTCTATTTTGATGGAGCATCAAAAACAAATTTAAGTGGAGCAGGATTGGTTTTACAAAGCCCTGATGGGTTCTTGATTGAGTACGCCATGAAGTTAAACTTCCCGACCACAAACAATGAGGCAGAATATGAAGCCCTGATAGCTGGCCTCGGCCTAGCAGGGACACTTAGAGTCAAGAACTTAAAAGTCCGTAGAGACTCGAAGCTGGTCATATCCCAAGTAAAGGGAGAGTTTGAGGCAAGGGATGATACGATGGTTAAGTATGTCCACCTAGTAAGGGCTGTAATGACCCAATTCGATGAATGCCATGTTGAGAACATTCCAAGGGAGGAAAATGCTATGGCATATGCATTGTCAAAGTTTGCTTCATCCGAGATAGAAGAAAGTTCTGGAAGTGTATACTTTCACGTTTTGAAAACACGGAGCATTGATGTTAAGCTTGTGGCTCCTATAGGCCTGGGGACATCATGGATAGATCCCATTAAGGCTCACATTCAAACTGGTTGGTTGCCAAACGATGCTACTGAAGCACGAAAATTGGTTGTTCGAGCACTAAGATACTCTTTGATAGATGGAATTCTGTATAAAAGATCTTTCGTGGTTCTCTACTTAAGGTGTCTCAGGCCCGATGAGGTACGCTTGGCTCTTGAAGAAGTACATGAAGGCATATATGGGCAACACTTGGGGGGCAGGGCCTTAGCTCATAAGATAACCCGTTTAGGCTTCAATTGGCCAGAAATGATGGTCGATGCCAAAGAATATGTGAAAAAGTGTGACCGCTATCAGAAGCACGCACCAGTTGTTAGACAACCCCCGAGATGCTGACCTCCATCAACTCGCCCATCCCCTTTGCTATGTGGGGAATGGATATTCTGGGGCCTTTTCGCATGGCCACGGCACAAAGGAAGTTTTTGATTGTAGCCACTGATTATTTTACCAAGTGGATTGAAGCCAAGCCCTTGGCCAAAATCACAACCAAGCAGGTTGCACAATTCCTGTGGGAAAATATCATGTGTCGGTATGGAATTCCCCGCATCCTAGTCACAGACAATGGAACACAATTCAAAAGCGAGGAATTCAAGAAGTACTGTGAAGAAAATGAAATTGAGTTATGGTTCACCTCTGTGGCTCACCCGCAAGCCAATGGGCAAGCAGAAGTTGCGAATCCAATAATCCTGGATGGACTAAAGAAGAGGATCGAGAAGTCGAGGAATAACTGGGTAGATGAAATACTCCCAATACTATGGGCCTATAGGACTACCTGTAGAGTCACGACTGGAGAAACTCCCTTCATGTTAGCATATGGGGCAGAAGCAGTTGTTCCCGTAGAGATATCATATTCCTCTCCCAGTATTCAAGCTTTCAAAGCTGAGGAGAATGAGGAAAGGCAAAGATTAGCCCTGGATCCCACTGATGAAGTCCGAGACGAGGCACATGCGAAGATAGTGGAGTATCAGAAAAAGGCTTCGTTCTACTACAACCTAAGGGTTAAAGAAAGGTTCTTCAAACAGGGTGACTTAGTCTTGAGGAAGGTGGAAGCTTCTGGTGTAGGGCAGAAAGGGAAGCTTGCCCCAAATTGGGAAGGGTCATACAAGGTCAAGAGTGTACAGGGTAGAGGAACCTACAAGCTGGAGACTATGGATGGTATTGAAGTCCCGAGAACTTGGCATGCACGAAACCTGAAGGTTTACTATGTATGAAGCCATTAAACATGATTCTCACTTGTCAAGATGACAAGTAGGTTGAAAAGCACCTTGAAGCTTTGCTTGCTTAGGATTTACATGTTTTAGCTTTATTTTTGAAGATTATTAGGAGTTGTGTAAGGGATGAATCCCAAGAGTTGCCATAAACTTATTTTACAATTGTTTAGTTCATCTTATCATAGAACTGTTTGGTGCATACTATATATGGTTAAGTTTGCTTATTTATTTTAGTACAAGTACGAGGAAAATAAGGGATAGCTTTTAAAAAGCTAGCAAACTAATAGTACAAGTACTTGAAAGGGATAGTAGAAAAGCAAACAAATAACTTAAAATAACATAATAAACCCCGAAGGGTAATAAGTTCCCAATACGAATAAGTCAATACATAAAAAGCTACGATGGGCCAAATAAGAAAAACATACTACTCAAGATCCTTGAAAAAGTCATCATCAATGTTTCCCTCATCGGCAGCAGTAGAAGGGGGAACGGGTTTATCTCCCATAGGATCAGCATCTCGAGGAGAAGCAGTTGTGGCCTCAACGGAAGTAATGAGAGTAGGAGAGAGAGGAATATCCTCGAGAAGAGGCTCTTGCCCAGGAATAGCAGGAACTGGATAGGCCGCGAGAGTCACCTCCGGGATCTTCTTCCCAATCTCCTCCACTATCTGCTCCCAGCAGCTAGAAAAGGTCTCCGGGAAATTAGCATCGTACTCAGCATTCAGAACATCTTGAAAGTCCTGAGATGCCTTATACTCAGCTATCACCTCAGCCCGGGCCCTCTGAGCATCCAACTCCAGCTTACGAACTTTCTCATTTTCATCCGCCAGCTCCTTCTCTACCTCACGGAAATGAGTGAAGTTGGCCTCGGAAGCCTTGAGGTACCTGTCCCTATCTCTCTCAGCAATAGTCAGGCTAGTCCTCACATCCTTCAGATTGTGAAGGGAAGCCTGGAGATAGGTATTCATCTGCACGAGCATATCCAAATACAGTAAGTAAGTATGAAAGAATTGAAAAATAGTCAAAAAGGAGACAAGGAAGAGGCTTACAGAAGCCACGGCCTGAGCACCCAGACGCTCAATCTGTAGGTCATCAAAAGACTCTACTATCTCAGCCCTGTCACGAGGCGTAATCATACTCTCGGACCAAACAGCGGCAGCCTCGGAACTCCCTACCACGGTGTCCCTCTTCTGAAGGCCCCAAGTGACGGTGAAAGGAGAGGTGTCCTCATCAAGGCTAAGGGGCCTCTGGGATAAAAAGGTAAGGATGGCCTCCTTAACCGTGACTGAAGGGTTGTCACCAATCCTAACCCACTTGTCGCGGTGGGTCTCAACAGCAGAGCCCTTAGCAGCACGGGCCTCTTGCTTCTTGAAAATCGTGTCCAGAGCTGCCCTAGCTGCGAAAAGATATAGGCATATAAGAAGAAAGACAAAATAAGGAATTAAGAAAATGGAATAAAAGGGGAAAGAAATACCCTCGGGACCTAGGTCACTTAGACCTAAATTTTGCAAATTACCCTCTGAAAGGATGAGTGCGTAATGATGCAAGTTATCAGCTGTGATGACCTTGATGGCCGCATCCTCATCTATCCCCAATTTTAGGTCTCTTAAAGACCCGTCTATACTTTTTGAGAAGTTAGGCCTGAAAAAATGGTCTCAACCCTCCTCAGAATCCAGAAACACATAAAACCACTCGCTCTTCCAAGTTGGATACGAGTCAGGGTTGGTGCCAGAAACAAAGCAGGAGCGGGCCAAGGATCTATGAACTATTTTGACCCATCCTTGGTCCTCAGAAGCATTTACAAATTTAAATAAATAGTGAAAGACACAAACATTGGGCTCAAAACCGTGTTTACGTGATTGGGCCATATAACAGTGAATGAAACGCCAAGAATTGGGTGTGAGTTGGGTCGGACAGACTCGGGCTTCAGCCAAAAGGCGAAAAACGAAAGGATGAGGAGGAAGGCGAAAACCAGCATAAAAGGTTTCCTTATAGACCCGAATGGCCCCAGGCTTTGGATAACAGGCCCTATCATTTGGGCCTGGAGCCTCGGCCCTATAAGGGTGAGAAATACCAAAGAGGCGAGCTATGGTACCTACTTGTCTGAACCAAATCTAGAAGGGTAATTATATGCATCTAAGTGTAACATGTTAGGGAAGGCTTGCCCGAACTCGGTTAAAAGATCCCTAAGAGAAATAACTAAGGAATGGACAAGAGATTTTTTACCTCGGCTGGCCCTAGATGGACGGGGAACAGCTTGGGGAACATGGGAGTGAGATGAATCGGAATCCGCCATGGATGTAGACTGAAACCCAGAAAGCTCTTGAAAATAATAGAAGAAGATGAAGATTCAAACGGAATCTTTAAAATGAGCCCAGAAAGCGGTGGTGTAGAATGCCGGAATTCGCTTTGTGGTGGCTATTCTTGAGAGAATATTTGTAAAGTAGAAAAATTTAGAGGTGAAGAAATTTTGTGGAAGTAGAGTGTGAGAAATGAGCTCACATTTCACTCCTTATATAGATGAGCTTGTGGAAGCTCAAACGTGTCTGGGCCAAAAGAAATGGGCCTAGTAAAGGCGGGAAGCCCATAAAGTTTGAATTTTGAAAAGATCTAGAATGTTCTAAACCAAAAAAAACAAAATCCGCTGAATAAATCAAGGCTTGAAAGCCCAACCACGCCTAGAGGACATGATTCCTGGGCATGGTGCCAAACATGTCTCCTAGGCGTGGGTATACAACGCCTAGGAATTATGAACGAATTAACCTCCAACAACCCCCAGGACGCAAATTTCCTAGACGCTGTTGGAAGGATGTCTCCTAGGCGTGGGTACACAATGCCTAGGATTTATGAATGGATTGGCCCTCAACAACGCTCAGGACGCAAGTTTCCTAGACGTTCTTAGAAGTCTGGCTCCTAGGCACGGATTAACGACGCCCAGGAAGCATTGGCCTTCAACAACGCCCAGGACGTAAGTTTCCTAGACGTGGTTAGAAGTGTGGCTCCTAGGCGTGGATCAACGACGCCCAGGAAGCATTGGCCTTCAACAACGCCCAGGACGCAAGTTTCCTAGACGTTGTTAGAAGTGTGTCTCCTAGGCGCGGATCAACGACGCCCAGGAAGTATTGGCCTTCAACAACGCCCAGGATGCACATTTTCTAGGCGTTGTTAGGAGATTATCTCCTAGGCATGGATCAACAACGCCTAGGATGCCTTGTGCAGTAAAATCCCATTTTTCTGATTATTTAATTAATTAGAAAATGGGCTAAAATCAGGAAAATTGCTAATAAATAGGGAAAATAAGCATAAAATCCCGGAAAATTAGGGAAAATTAGAAAATAATTTTCAAAAATTATTTATGGTAAATTATTAAGGAAAATATCCCCGAAATTAAGGGAAAATTCCTGTAAGTTAAGGGAAAATCCCCGAAATTAAGGGAAAATTCCTGTAAATTAGGAAAAAATCTCGGAAATTAAGAGAAAATTCCTGAAAAATGCCAGAAAATTCTTAAAAAGAGGGAATAAGGTAAGGAAAACAATAGAGAGGTTTTAAAATAACCTTGAAGCCGTGTGCAAGACAAATCATTGTAAATGTGTAGGTCGCTCCACACTTTACGCAAAAACGACACCCTGTAAGGGAACAAATGAACTTAACTTCTGCGAAATCTTTTACGGTTTCCCAGAAGTTGGGGGGCAAATGATATGGGCCTAAAATTAGCCTAGAAATATAATTAATGTTGAATTAATTAGACCTGGTATGGTCCAGTAATGAAGCCCAATTACGAGGCCCGGAGCTCTGATTATTTATTAATTTCACAATTAATAAATAAGAGAGATTAACAGCTCATTAAATGAGTACAATCAGTGATATAAATCTATAGGAGATAGCCCCAAGGGCACCTACACCAACAAGGAATCTGATTCCTTTATTTTAGGACTTCAAATTCTATCTAAAGTTTGAGAACTTGGTCAACAAGTCTCCTATCCCTAGTACAATTCAAGGACTCTCAATATCTATATAAAGGGACTTACCCCATCAATCAGAACTATATTTTTTGGCTTAATTCTCTAATTCACAGAGATACGTAGGCATCTCGTAAAGGCAGAGTTAAGCTACGAAACATGAGAGCAGCCATTAAAGGTCGTGAGCTCCCGAACCTTAGTAATAAGTACAGCAAATAATAACCTTAGTTTTTTTATCCATAACAGTTTCCAACTTCCTCATCTTCATCATTATCAGAATCATCCCAACTTTTTCCTTCTGCAATATAAGCTTTGCTTTGCTGTTTCTTCAGAAGAGCTTCATACTTTGCTTCCAGTTCAAGATAAGCTTTTTCTTTCTTTGCTTTCTTGGGTTTCCTGCATTCTGTAGAAAAATGGCCTAGTTCATCACATTTGAAGCACCTTATCTTAGATCTGTCAACAGATCCAGTTTTGTAACCATTCTTACTATCAGAAGTGTACTTCCCTTTTCCTTTCCAGCTGTTGTCTTTGTTGAAAGACTGTCCTTTACTCTTGAAGTATCTTGGCTTCTTTACTCTAATGTTAGAGAATTTTCTAGCCAAATAGGCCATTGACTGATCTAGCTCATCCAGTTCATCAAGAGTGTAGAACTCATCTTCTTCCAATTCCAAAATGACTTGCTCATGTGAATCATTTGTTCTTTGCTCACTTGATGAGGCAACTGGAGTTTGAGATCTTGGCTCATCATTAGATGTTTGGATTTTATTTACAATTAAAGCACTTGAGCCATCTACAACATGTCCTTGCCCAGATCTCAATGATTTCCTTTGAATCATTTCTAGTTCATATGTTTTAAGAATTCCATATAGAATTTCCAGTGTTATTCTACTCAAGTCTCTCCCTTCCCTGATTGTTGAGATTTTCTAGTTCTAAATGATCAGGGAGAGTAAGCAAGAACTTTAAGTTCACTTCTTCAGCTTTATAGTATTTGTCATGAAGCTGCAAGTCATTTATCAGCTTATTAAATATTTCAAACACATCAGTAATGCTTTCCTTTAGCTTAGCCATAAAACCCTCATACTGTGAAATCAGTATTCTTCTTTGATTTGACCTAACTTCCTCAGTTCCCTCACACAATATCTCTATCTTTTCCCAGATCTGTTTTGCAGTGTCACAGTTGACAATGTTGTTATACATTATATTGTCAAGTGACTCAATTAAGATTAACTGCAAGCCACTATCCAGGGAGACTTTTTCTTTCTCAGGCTCGGTGTATTCTACAGGGTCCTTGGGAGCATAATGAGCTGGAATAACCATGTCTCCATCTGTAGATTCATCAACTGTAACCATAGGAATGAAGGGACCATTTTTGAAAATTTGAATATACAGTGGATTGGCCATTCTGATAAACATCATCATTATTTTCTTCCAAAGAGTGTAGTTAGCTTTGTCAAAAGTAGGGTGTTGTGCAAGATATGCCTGTACTTTAACAAGACTAGGACAATCTGTTAACCCTAAGTAAGTTGTATTGTTATCTTAATTTCTATTTTGTACTTGTAACACTTAAATATGTAAAATGTCAAAGGAGCGGACTGGAGTCTTGTTAGGTCCCAATTTGTTTGTAGAAGGGGGGTTGAATACAAACAGTACCAAATAATCGAATAAATGCGGAATAAAAAATGTGAAACAAAATTCAAGTTAAATAAAAATATTATTAAACTTGAAAGGTGTTACAACAACTGTATCGATTACAAGGAATTAATCTCAAATTAATTATCACAAATTTAGAATAAATTCGACATGAACTTTTTCTATTTTTGCAATAATTAGAATCAAATGCTAAACGCGATTTGAGATTAAGTTCTAGGGATTTTGATCCGCTAGATTGTTACACAAGAACAAGATAAAGATTTCTAGTTGATTGGATTTAACTTTACAATCTAGAAATTGATCTTGAAGTTTTGCAGAGAAGAATAAAATGTTTGTTGCGGCTGTTTTGTTCTTGTTTTTTGACTTGTGTATTTTATGATAATGCTTTCTGCTGCTTCTGTTTCTTTTTAATTCATTCAACAGAATTGAATTGAACTGGAATGACAATCCTGAGCTCAGCAAGACTTTCGGTATGATAATCAAATGAACTAGCAAGACTATCAGAATGAACTAGCAAGACAATCCTCCTCCCAGTGTAACTTTCGGTGAGACTATTGTTTATACTAGCATGACTTTCGGTATGACTATTGATTGTCATACTGATTGTCATACTAGTACAATCAGTTTGACTTGCTGAATTTAAATGAATTTTAATCCAATTTAAATTCTGAAAATTCCTAAAATTAATTCAGAATTAATTAATCAATTAATTCAATTAATAAATAAATTATTCTTCACAGATATAATTTATTTTTTTAATTAAATTAGATGACTTAATTAATTAATAGAGAATTAATTCGAGTCTTCAACAGCACCCATCCTTCTGCAAATCTTCTGAAAATCACTGAAAATTATGAATCAATTCCACCACTTCCATGTTGACACTCGATGTACTGTCTGGTTCATGAGTGACTAACTTCCGTGACGTTTCTTCATGTCTTGACTTTGACACTTTGATTTTCTTTAGATTAAATCCTTGTAATTAATGATACTCTAACGAGATCTCTGTCACTTGATTAAATCCATGATCTTGATTTATATCACTGAGGCATGATCAACTTCTTGAACTTCTTCCAGTGAATTAACTCCTCAAGTCTGTAGATGAGCCTTGTTTCTGAATCCTTTGACAGATATTACTCTGCGAGATCTCTCTGACGGTCGATCCACTATTTACTTATTACATTCTTATTTGAGTTGAGTTGAATCCTCGAATATATAAATAGGTCTCTGACATATGACTTACAATCTCCCTCTATTTGTTTGTTAGACAATAACACACAAATACCTAGAGGATAACTCAACTAACAAATAAGAAAAAGATATAAACATACATGCAAAGTAAATAGTAGAAAAGTTCTGGACTAGATTTAACATTTTCCAGATTCCAAGTAGATGTTCCTCTAGACTGAACATATCTTCAAGTAGTTCCATCTTCATTTGTACAACCACATTTCCTGTTGAGAAGCACATATCTCTCTTGCTTCTGCCCCTATGAGAATCAACTGATTAAAGAAGATCACCTTCGTTTACCACCTCTCCCGTACAATAGGATCCGCAGATAAAAACCAATGGTACTCCTCATTTAGAAAACAGCTTCTTCCCTTACTAGAACACCTTGTGTTTACCACCTCTCCCGTACAATAGGATCCGTAGTTACAAACAACAATGGTGTAGTGTAGTGTACATGTTTGATCTTTTTCTTCCTCCCTGCTATTTCTCCCCCTTAGTTGAGGAATCCTCCAAACTATTACTTAAGCTTTTATCTCCCCCTTAAAGAAGGAATGTATGCCGTCGTCTGAAGGAGTTCTCATATTCACTTGGTTGGAAAAGAAATAACAAGTAGTTTCTCTTTCTTCCTCACTGTGAGTGTGTGATTCTGTTTAGTGTACCTCACATGTGTTTCACTCTTCTCTCCACTCGTGTTTACACTCATTCTCACAACTGTATCACTCTTCTCTCATAGCTCCATAATCCAGTTGTACCTGTAAGGAAAATCACCTTAGTCATCCTTAAGGAGGTCACAGGTGGTGCAATGGGAGTTCACAAATCCCCATCCTTGTTAAACTCGTCAGATGAATCTGAGTCATAATTTACAAGTTGCTAGTTTCCCTTTTAGGGTTCCAGATTTGAATTCTGGGAAGGTAAACAATGATCCACAGAATTTAGCATAAAGATCAAGGTTCCCTTCTAATGTCTGTGAAGACATTTCCTTGTGACTCATCAGGTAATATCTGAATCATTGTCAACAAGTTGCCGATTTGCACCTATGTCAGATCCACTATCCGCAGATGCATCCAGGGGATTTAAGCCTGGGGGGGTAGGCACTGACCACTGACATATGGCTTTTGGATCAGTATCCTCTCCTAACACCTGTAAAGGCAATTGGTCCATTAACGAACCTTGAACAATCGAATCTGACCTTAAAATGGTCGAAACTCTTGTTTCCGTCAACTCATCCTTTGTGTGTGTAACCTTTCCTTGTGCATCAAGAATTGTTTATATTTGAAGTGGTGACACTACATCGGATACCTTGGCCGACAGGCAAATTTCAATAGATGCACCCTGTTGAGAGAATGAATCTAGTAACTGTTTATGTGCCTTTTCAGCCATTATATCTTTTTGAGAAGATGTATGGGGGCTAGCAGTTGTCTCGGTTTAAATACTACTCATCTATTTAGGAGACAGAGCTACTGGGTTGACTACAGAACCTTCCTTATGTGGTGCACTAAGGCACTATCTCCCTCACGCTCATTCATACTACATTTAGTGGTAAGAGAGTGTTGGTTGGTTCTGTTTTTGTGTTTGTCTTTACAGTCTGGGATAGACGTTGTGGGTTTTCAACCTCATGACTGTCAATGAAAGAAAGTCATTGGAGACTGAACCTGTAACACAGAACATATGGTAATAGAGAGAAAATGATTTACAATAGTGATTTCAAAAGATTTTACATGAAATAAGAAATTACTAATGTAGAAAGAAGTTTGATTTTGTTTTTCAATATGAATGAGTTTTTGATAAAATATTGATCACTTAGGGTAAAGTCTAAGTAATTCTCATGCATGTCAAAAGCTTACAAATATCTGCAACATAATGTTAACAACATATCATTGACCGATACTTGTCAAGTACTTTAGATACTAATTGTTATGTTGCATTAAATTTAAAATAAAATAAAAAATAAAAATAAAATAAAAAATAAAAATAAAAAAATAATACAATACAAATGATAATAATAAAAACAAATATTAATGAATTAAATACCAAATATCTATCAACAAGATATCAGCATTCAATTTCATATATCATACAATATTTACAATTACAGAAAATACAAATAAAAACTTATATAAATAAAGCAAAAATATAGAAACTATTTACAAGTTCAATGATAACATTACCAGCTTGCAAACAGCCATATCCCTCAGATAAACCTTTGCTGTTATCTCCAAAGGTAACCATGGGGCCAGCTTTTTCAACCACATTTGATAGCAGGGCTCTATCTCCGGTCATATGTCTTGATGATCCACTGTCAAGAATCCACACTACCGGTTATACCTGTTTAATGCCCTGCACTACAAATGGATTAGACCTTCTTCGGAACCCAAACTTGGTTGGGCCCGGCATACTTGTAGAATTGTCCTTTGTCAGGCAAAACAACATTTTTAACTTTAATGGTCTCAACTTTCTCAATGACTGAACATTTGACCTTGTAAACAGCTTTAACAAATTTCTGTTTAAGCTTAGGCACAAATGTCTCCTTTCTAGCCTTAGAAGGACTAGCAGTCTTAGACCTATCATGCTTCTTGTTATTCACATGCTGACGAGGAGTAGTCTTATCATTAGAAACATGCTTATCATTAAAATAAGCATACATCATATTAAAAGCACAAGACATACAATTAGAAACACCACATGCTTTATGAGAGATATTAATAGCAGGCAATTTATGCATGGTAGACATGGCATTTTTGTTATCCAACTTAGTGTGTCTGAGTTAGTCTCAGTTGCTTTCACAACTTTGACTGGAACTTTCGACACACTCGACTTGGAAACAACCTTCTCATTAGCAAGATCTTCAGCACGTATTTCTTCTTGAATAACAGAAGAGGTCGCATCAAATGGTTCAGCAATTGATGGTTTATAGAGGGGTTCATCAACACCCTTAAGCACATGTGGTACTTCCCTCCCTTTAGCACAGACACGAGGAGGGGAGTTTATGCCTAATTCTCCAATAGCAACATTATAATCATAACCTATTCCAGATGTTTGATTAACAGCTTACTTACTGTAGAACTCTTTAGCCTTCGAACAAGAATTGAAGTAGGCTCTAACCTTAGTCTCAAGACCGGTGATCTTGTCTTTGAGAATAGTTTCGAGTTTTCTATAATAGTCAACTCTATTCTCTAGAAAAGATACTTGTTCTTTTAACTTGTCTTGATTAATATGCACAAGTCTTAATTCATTGACCTCTTTCTCAAGGTCTTTGATCTGTAAACTTAACAGTTCATTATCACGATGTGCATTATCTAAGTTGCCTCCTAGATGATATACTAATTCAGCATCAGTATATTTTACCTCTTTTCTTGACGATGAAGCTTTTCCCTCAGTAGCCATAAGAGCAAGATTCCCTTCTTCTTCATCTTCACTATCAGTATCATCCCAGCTTCTTCCCTTTGCCAGATAAGCCCTTTCAAAGTTACTCTTCTGATTGGAATCATAAGAGTTCTTCCTTACTTGCTTTGGCTTCCTGCATTCTGTGGCAAAGTGTCCCAACTCATTGCAGTTATAGCATCTAATGGTGCCCCGATCAACCATCCCTGTTTGGTATCCACCACTGCTGGTGTTAGAGGATGAAGATCCACCTTTCTGGAATTTGTTGTAGTTGGACTTGTACTTAAGCTTGGGATTCCTCCTGAATCTGACATTAGAGAATCTCTTGACAATTTGAGCCATTGATTCATCTTCCAATTGCTCCAGCTCTTCCAAGGAATAAAATCATCACTTGATTGATTTGTAGTAGGAGGATCATATTCTGCTACTAACTCATTTTCCTCACCCTTGGAAAACTGTACCATTCTTTCTAACTGTTGAGATTGTTGTTGTTGTTGACCTTCAGCTACAAGTGCAGTAGATGTGCTGACCATTCTATCCTTCCCGTAGACTTCCTTCTGTTAAATCTGCTCCAACTCATAGGTTTTTAACACTCCATAGAGCCTGTCCAAAGAAATCTCACTCAGATCTCTAGCTTCTCTAATGGCAGTGATTCTATGTTCAAGATGAGCTGGCAGTGTTAAAAGGAACTTTTTGTTGACCTCCCTGATTGAATAATAATTTCCATTGATGTTCAGGTTGTTGATCAACGCATTGTACCTCTCAAACACTTCAGTAATTCCTTCTCCTGGATTTGATTTGAAATGTTCATATTCAGAGGTTAGGATTTCCAACTTGTTCTCCCTAACTTCCTCTGTGCCTTCATTAATTACCTCAATAGTTTCCCACATGTGTTTAGAATTTTTACAGTTCATCACATGTCTGTTCATCAAGGGATCAAGGGAATCAATTAATATTAATTGAAGGCTGGCATCCAAGGAGGCTTCTTCCTTCTCAGCAGGAGTAAAATCTTCGGGCTCTTTTGGATAGGTTCTAGCTTTAGTAGTCACCACATCATCTATTATCACCTCCGGTTCAATAACCATCGGAGTTTTTATACCCTTCTTTAAAAGGATTGAATATTTGGGATTTGCAACTTGTAAAAACAAGAGCATCTTCTTCTTCCACATAATATAATTCTCTTTATCAAATTGTGGAATTTTAACGGTTCCAACTTTTTGTGAAGTCATTATGAATTTTTGAATGAATAAAAATTCAAAGAGTTGAAAAATCACAAAAGTCTAGGATCTTGATTTGTTCGTTAATCAGAAGGCTCTGATACCAATTGTTAGGTCCCAATTTGTTTGTAGAAGGGGGGTTGAATACAAACAGTACCAAATAATCGAATAAATGCGGAATAAAAAATGTGAAACAAAATTCAAGTTAAATAAAAATATTATTAAACTTGAAAGGTGTTACAACAACTGTATCGATTACAAGGAATTAATCTCAAATTAATTATCATAAATTTAGAATAAATTTGACATGAACTTTTTCTATTTTTGCAATAATTAGAATCAAATGCTAAACGCGATTTGAGATTAAGTTCTAGGGATTTTGATCCGCTAGATTGTTACACAAGAACAAGATAAAGATTTCTAGTTGATTGGATTTAACTTTACATTCTAGAAATTGATCTTGAAGTTTTACAGAGAAGAATAAAATGTTTTCCGCGACTGCTCTGTTCTTGTTTTTTGACTTGTGTATTTTATGATAATGCTTTCTGCTGCTTCTGTTTCTTTTTAATTCATTCAACAGAATTGAATTGAACTGGAATGACAATCCTGAGCTCAGCAAGACTTTCGGTATGACAATCAAATGAACTAGCAAGACTATCAGAATAAACTAGCAAGACAATCCTCCACCCAGTGTAACTTTCGGTGAGACTATTGTTTATACTAGCATAACTTTCGGTATGATTATTGATTGTCATACCGATTGTCATACTAGTACAATCAGCTTGACTTGCTGAATTTAAATGAATTTTAATCCAATTTAAATTCTGAAAATTCCTAAAATTAATTCAGAATTAATTAATCAATTAATTCAATTAATAAATAAATTATTCTTCGCAGATATAATTTATTTTCTTAATTAAATTGGATGACTTAATTAATTAATAGAGAATTAATTCTAGTCTTCAACAGCACCCATCCTTCTGCAAATCTTCTGAAAATCACTGAAAATTATGAATCAATTCCACCACTTCAATGTTGACACTCGATGTACTGTCTGGTTCATGAGTGACTAACTTCCGTGACGTTTCTTCATGTCTTGACTTTGACACTTTGATTTTCTTCAGATTAAATCCTTGTAATTAATGATACTCTGACGAGATCTCTGTCACTTGATTAAATCCACGATCTTGATTTATATCACTGAGGCATGATCAACTTCTTGAACTTCTTCCAGTGAATTAACTCCTCAAGTCTGTAGATGAACCTTATTTCTGAATCCTTTGACAGATATTACTCTGCGAGATCTCTCTGACGGTCGATCCACTATTTACTTATTACATTCTTATTTGAGTTGAGTTGAATCCTCGAATATATAAATAGGTCTCTGACATATGACTTACAAGTCTTTTTCTATAAACAGTGTCAAGCCTAAGAATTCTATCTGGAAGAAGATCAAGAAGATCATGCCTCAGAAGAATTATGAAGAAGCTTGGAATTGAATAAATCTATTTTAGGAAAAATATTATAAGTCAAGATCTCTACAAGTCACAGATTTAGTGTTATAGAAAAGTCATTCAAGAACTCAAATGACTTATCAAGAAGTCGGGAAAGGCACTAGAGAACTCACAGAGATATCGACAAGCCAAATTGAAGACATGGAGTTTGGAGATATCGACAAGTCATTTCTTCACTAGAGAACTCAGAGTTATCGACAAGTCAACATTCATTAGAGAACTCTGAGTTATCGATAAGTCAAATTCCACTAGAGAACTCAGAGATATCGATAAGCCAAAATTCACTAGAGAACTCTGAGTTGTCGACAAGTCAAATTTGACTAGAGAACTCTGAGTTATTGATAAGTCAACAATCCATTAGAGAACTCATATATATCGATAAGTCAAAGTGAAGATATGAAGACTAGAGATCTCTACAAGCCAAATTCTATTATAGAGAACTCAGAGACCTCTACAAGTCAAATTTGCTATGGAGTATCAGAGATCTTGATAAGCCAATATATTTATCGAGATGTCAAGTTCTCTATAGGCCAAATGGAGATCACGAGGTAAAATCTCAAAGTACAAAATTGCAAATCAGTCAATATCCAAGATTAACAATCAACAAACAATCCAAACAGCTGGATTGACAAGTCTATAAAAAGTAGCTTGAAGGATGTGCAAGATCAATGGTGAAGATTAACTTACAAAGGAAGATCAAAGTTAACACAGGATGCTAAGATATGCTAAGCCAAAAATAGAAGATATACTTTTTTATAAATGGAAATGACAAGTGACTGTTTACTAAAGCTAATAGCATGTCTTATTGTACACTGTGTAAACCAGTAGTTAACTGAATTATAAAGTTAACACTAGTCCTTTAGTCAGTTGTAACAATTTAGATAGAAAATCTTGTAACACTCTCAAGAAGAAGCTAAGCTTTTTATCAACAAAGAACCTAGAAATTTTATAGCAAAACATTCTTAATTTTAATATAAAATTAAGTGAGTTTTGAAGATCTGTGTTCTTTATTATTGCAAGTTTAATTTCTGCATGAACACACTTTCACTACAAGATTTAAATTTACTTTGTTCAACCATAAATAGTTCAAGAAAAGCTCAAAAATACTAAAACACATTCACCCCCCTGTGTGTAATTCATTACCTAACAAGTGGTATCAGAGCAAAATCTGAAAGTAAACAGATTCAAGATCTCGGAAGAATGGATACACAGAAAATCAGTAGCATCAAAATTCCTACCTTTGACCAAGCTAACTACACTTTTAGGAAAAAGAAAATGTTGCTGTTTGTTAGGATGGCCAATCCACTCTATATTCAGATACTCAAAAATGGGCCCTTCACTCTTATGGTTAGAGTTGAAGAATTAACAGATGGTGATATGGTCATTCTAGCTCATTATGCTCCAAAAGACCCTTCTGAGTATACTGAGCCTAAAAAGGAGAAAGTTTCCCTGGATAGTGGCTTGCAATTAATATTGATTGAGTCACTTGACAATGTAATGTACAACAACATTGTCAACCGTGACACTGCCAAGCAAATATGGGAAAAGATTGAAATACTCTGTGAGGGTACTGAAGAAGTTAGATCAAATCAGAGAAGGATACTAATTTCACAGTATGAGGGTTTCATGGCTAAGCCAAAGGAAAGTATAACAGATATGTTTGAGAGGTTCAACAAGATGATAAATGACTTGCAGCTCCATGACAAATACTATGAAGCTGAAGAAGTGAACTTGAAGTTCTTGTTTACTCTTCCTGATCATTTTGAACAGAAAATCTCAGCAATCAGGGAAGGGAGAGATCTGAGCAGAATAACACTGGAAGTTCTATATGGAATTCTCAAAACATATGAACTAGAAATGATTCAAAGGAAATCATTGAGTTCTGGTCAGGGACATGTTGTAGATGGCTCAAATGCTTTAATTTTCAATGAAAGCCAAACATCTATTGATGAGCCAAGATCTCAAACTCCAGTTGCCTCAACAAGTGAGCAAAGAACAAATAATTCACAAGAACAAGTCATTCGGGAATTGGAAGAAGATGAGTTCTACACTCTTGATGAACTGGATGAGCTAGATCAGTCAATGGCTTATTTAGCTAGAAAATTCTCTAACATTAGAGTAAAGAAGCCATGATTTTTCAAGGGTAAAGGACAGTCTTTCAACAAAGAACAACTGGAAAGGAAAAGGGAAGTACACTTCTGAGAGCAAGAATGGTTACAAAACTGGATATATTGATAGATCTAAGATAAGGTGCTACTACTATGATGAGTTGGGCCATTTTGTTATATAATGCAGGAAACCCAAGAAATCAAAGAAGGATAAAGATTATCTTGAATTGGAAGCAAAGTATGAAGCTCTTCTGAAGAAACAGCAAAGGAAAACTTATATTGCAGAGGGTAAAAGTTGGGATGACTCTGAAATGATGAAGATGAAGAATTTGGAAATTATGCACTCATGGCCTTGGAGCAAGGAGAATCATCCTCATCTAAATCACAGGTACCAACTCTTACCATCATTGATTTAAATGTGAGTCAATATAAGGAAACTGTAGAGAAGATGAGCACAAAAATGTTTCACATTCACACAAGCATGGTTGTTGTTAATGAAAAAGTTAGCAGATTAACAAAGATAAATGAGAAGCTTGAAAGTGAGAAGCAAGAAACTGAATTGTTGTTGGTAGAGCTTGAAGCTGTAAAGCAAGAGAATGTTTATCTGAAGAACAAGCTCAAATGTGTAAATGAAATTGAAGCGATGCTAAGGGAGAGGCTGGAAAAGAATGAGGTAAAGTTGAAGTCTTTCAGAAATGCATCTGAGTTGATTGGACAATACCATGAGAAAAATAAACCATGTGCATATATTGCTATTGGTCTTGACTATGATGCCTTGAACAGCAAGAACAAAGAGATAGGTGACAAAAGAAAAGCAACATCTAATGAAAATGTTCTAGCTATGCTGAAAAAGGTTATATCACCTATGTTCAAGGCATGTGAAGTCAACTTCAGTGAAGAAGAATTGATTATCAAGCAAGAAATTGTTGATGAGAACAAAGAGAAGAAAACTGCAGAATCAACTCAGTCCTCTAATACTGAAGAGAAACTCATGGATAAACAAATTCCCAAGACACCTGTTAAAGAAACCAAAATTGAAGATGCAAGAAAGAAAAAGAAAAATAGAAATGGGAAATTAGGGATAAACAAAAGCAACAATTTTGCTTATGTTGAGATGCTCCAAGAAAGAAACATGAAAAATGTGGCTCCGTGAATCACCTAACTCACCTTTGTAAAAAAGGCAGTTAGCAAGCCAACTGAAGGAGCCTGCAAATACAATGAAGCAAATGCAAATGATCCCTACTCCTTCTAAGACAAGTTTGACTGCATTCCTTGCAACTTAAAGTGATGAAAAGTTGCCACAAACTAAGAGTAGACCTCAAAGAAACAAAAATTGGGTCTACAACAGAAAGGGAAAATGCTCAACAGTCAATGAACACTATTTTATCTGAAACTACTCATTCTACTTCTGTTAAATCAGTTAACAAGAAGAAAGTACCCAACACTGCTTGGGTTGCTAAACACACTTAAAACTCATTATGTGCAGGGCAAAGTGAAGAAAGTCATCTGGATCATAGACAGTAGATTTTCCAGGCATATGACAGGTGATAAAGTCCTGATATCACAGTTTGAGGAGAAAGTTGGCCCCTTGGTGACCTTTGGAGACAACAGCAAAGGATTCACAATGGGATATGGCAAAATTGTTTCTGAAAATGTTGTCATTGATGATGTAGCACTGGTAGCTGGTCTTGCAGTGAATCTTCTCAGTGTTAGCCAATTTGCAGACAAAGGCTTTAAAGTTTTATTCAACAAAGAAGAACGCACTTTTATCAGCAAGAAAACTGGTGAAGTTGCTCTGAAAGGAGCAAGGAAAGGAAGCTTGTTTATTGCAGACTTAGACTTAACAAATAAGGATGGAATTTGTTGCTTCTACACCAAGGCATCACAAGAACAAAGCAAGTTATGGCATAAGAAGTTGTCTCACTTGAATTTCAGGATAATTAACACCTTGGTCAAAAAGGAGTTAGTAAGAGACATGCCTAAACTGGAGTTTGCTCAAGTTGAAGTTTGTGAAGCCTGTCAGAAAGGAAAAATGAAGAGATCAAGTCACAAGTCAAAAACTGTGAATTCTATAAGTACACCATTGCAACTTATTCACATGGACTTATTTGGGCCAGTAAATGTTTTATCAATTTCAAGGAACAAATATGCACTTGTGATGGTGGATGATTTCTCAAGATACACTTGGGTAGAGTTCATGCACTCTAAAGATGAAACTCCATACATAATAATTGAGCACATCAAGAAGATAGAAAAACAAGCAGAAGATTACAATTGTGTAAAAAGATTTAGAAGTGATAATGGAACAGAATTTAGAAAGGCTACATTGAGTGAATTCTGCAAAAGTAAAGGCATTGTTCAAGAATTCTCAGCTTCTAGAACACCTCAACAAAATAGAGTAGTTGAAAGAAAGAACAGAACATTAGTTGAAGCTGCTAGAACAATGCTACAAGATGCTAAGTTGCCAACAAGTTTCTGGGAAGAGGCTGTTAATATTGTATGTTACACTCAGAACAAATATCTCATTAACAAGGCACATGGAAAATCACCTTACTCAATCATGTCTAAAAGAAAGCCTATTGTAAAGCATCTTTATGTGTTTGGAAATAAGTGTTAAATTTTGAAAGACAGCTCTGAATATGTGAGAAAATTTTACTCAAAGGTCTTTGAAGCAATTTTTCAGGGATATTTATTGGAAAGAACAGCCTACAAAGTTTATGTGATCATACTGCTGGTGTGAGGACTAGAAGTGCAACTGCTAATGAGTGTCTACATGCATGTTTTCTGTCTCAAGTAGAGCCTAAGAAAATTGATAAAGCTTTACTGGATCCTGATTGGATATCTTCCATGCAGAAAAAGCTGAATCAGTTTGAAAGAAATAAGGTTTGGGAATTGGTTCCTGCACCAAAGAATAGAAGCATAAATGGAACAAAATGGGTGTTCAGGAACAAGATGGATGAAAATGGTATAGTTACCAGAAATAAAGCAAGGTTGGTTGCAAAAGGCTACTCACAAGAAGAAGGAATTGATTATGATAAACTTTTGCTCCAGTTGTAAGACTTGAAGCAATAAGGATTTTTCTAGCATTTGCTGCACACTCAAATTTTAAAGTGTATCAAATGGATGTCAAGAGTGCCTTTCTGAATGGTGAGCTAGAAGAAGAAGTTTATGTGCAACAGCCACCTGGCTTTGAAGATCCAAAATTTCAAAATTTTGTGTACAAGTTACTCAAGGCTCTATATGGACTAAAACAAGCACCTAGAGCTTGGTATGACACACTGTCAGAATTCCTACTGAAGCATGGTTTTACTAGAGGTACTATAGACAAGACTCTCTTCTACAAGAAACATGGTGAGGATATGATCCTAGTTCAGATATATGTGGATGATATCATCTTTGGTTCTATAAATGAGAAGCTTTGCCAAAGATTCTCTAAGCTTATGCAAAGTGAATATGAAATGAGTATGAAGGGGGAACTGAGTTACTTTCTTGGACTTCAAGTCAGTCAAAGAAGTGACGGTATCTTCATAAGCCAAACTAAGTATGTCAAGGATTTATTGAAAAAGTTTGGTATAGTTGATTGTTCACCTGCATCTACACCTATGTCTCCTGCAACAAAGTTGGATGAAGATAAAAAGGGCAAGACTGTAGATATCTCAAGCTATAGAGGGACGATTGGATCATTGCTTTACCTAACTGCAAGTAGACCATACATCATGTTTACTACATGTCTGTGTGCAAGATTTTAAACCAATCCAAAAGAATCACATTTGATGGTTGTAAAGAGGATTTTCAGATATTTAAAGGGAACTCCAAACTTGGGATTATGGTATCCTAAGGGAACTGGTTTTCAAACTGTTGGTTATACAGATGCAGATTTTGCTGGATGCAGGGTTGACAGGAAGAGTACTAGTGGAAGCTGTCAATTTCTTGGTCAAAGACTTGTATCCTGGTATAGCTAGAAACAACAATCTATATCAACTTCTACAGCCGAGGCTGAATACATAGCTACAGGAAGTTGTTGTGCTCAAGTGCTTTGGATTAGAAATCAGCTAATGGATTATGGCCTAGTGTTACACAAAATTCCTATCATGTATGACAATACTAGTGCTATATCTATAGTGGCTAATCCAGTTAATCATTCTAGAACAAAGCACATTGATGTAAGGTACCATTTTATCAGAGAACAAGCTACAAATGGTACCATTGAGCTCATTTTTGTTCCAACAGAAAAACAATTAGCTGACATTTTTACTAAACCTTTGGATGAAGCAACTTTCACTAGACTTGTAGGTGAAATTGGAATGCTCAATTCTTCATCCGAAGGCAAGAACTCAGTTAATGTTATGCAGCAGATTAATTTCTAATAAATCAATCTTTATTTGATTTGAATTGGAAATTAAATGAAATATGAATTATAAATATTTCAGAAATCTCTGCATATTTATTTTTCAAAATTCAAAAATCAACTTAGAATTTTTCAAATTCTAAGTAAACTGCTCAGTTGTTAATTTACATCCTTAATATGTAAAATTAACACAAGGCAGAATTACAGTAATCAAAAGTATATAGAGAAGTCTAATTGACTTCTCGACAAGTCATATTAGGACTTCTCGAGTGAATTCTTGACAAGTCAATTTACTAACTTCTCGAGTGGCTTCTCGATAGGCTTAAATATGACTTATTGATAAGTCCTTGTAAAGTTCTCTAGTAGAGTTAATTCACAGAGTTCTCTACAAGTACAATTTTTGACTTATCAATAACTCAGAATTGAAATAATTTAATTTAATAAATTATTTTGGTAAAATACTTTTGGAAAAATTATTCTAATTTTATTTTGAATTTATTCAAATAAAAGTTGGAATTAATTCAGTCCATTTTTGGACAAACTGGGTATCTATTTGACATCTCGATAAGTCAATTTTTAGTTCTCTATAAGATTAATTTAAAATGACTTCTCGATATGTACTTCATTTCTTAAAATGACTTCTCGATAGACAAATTCCAAACGTCTATTTTTGAGTTCTCGACAAGTCATTTGCTTTTACTATAAATACCCAGACTTCTCGATACATATACATACTTACAATTTTCGAGATCTCAAGTCACCTAGCCTTTCAAGCAAAAACTGATTTCTCTCTCAGTTTTACTCATTTCTCAAAAAAAAATCTTACCCATTCATTCTCATCAATCAACAATGGTCCAAAATGTTGCAAGAGCCTCTATTCCAGAGAAAGGAACCAACTATCTCACTTTAACTGATGCTAACCAAGCTCCTGACAGCTTCAAGGGGTTTGTAAAACTTTTGGCTGAGTCTTATCTTGTAGGAGCTTTGACTGCAAATCCAATCATGTACCTAGATGTGTTGCAGGAATTCTGGACTACAGCAGTAGTGAGAATTGATATGAATGACAACTCTATTTCTATGGTGGTGACATGCACAATTGGAGGCCAACTGATAGAATTTAATGACCAAGATGTGAATAGGGCTTTGGGGTTGCCAATTGAGAACCCGGTGGAGGTGCCAACTCCTGATGAGCTAACTGAGTTTATGGACTTCATCAATTATGGTGGAAGAATCAACTTGTCAAGCTTAAACATGACCAATCTAAGGAAGGAGTGGTCTTTCATCTTTGATTCAGTGGTAAGGGCCTTCACTTGCAGGAAGACAGGGTATGACAACATTTCAAGTGTTGTGCAAAAGTTGGTGTATTCAATTGCCCACAACAGACACTTGAATGTTGGTCTGTTGATCCTGGAAGAACTTGCAACCAGGCTAACAATGCCCCTGTCAACTAGAGGTAAGGAAATTTTCTTTCCTAGATTTATTATGTCCACTTTAAATAATAAATTAGCAGACATACACTTATTGAATAGAATAGATAGTACAAAAATAGGCAATTGTAAGCAAGTGTCCAAAATAATATTTGGTTCACTTACTATAAAGAATAAGGTAAATGTAAGTCTAAAAATCACTCCATTCATGTTGGAGAGGTTCAGGATTTACCCTTACCTTATTCCTGACATAAGATCTAACATACAATCTAGCACAGCTATGATCCCTGAACCTGTGGAAGTACAAGCACATAAACACCAACAGGGATCTTCCCAAGCTACAACCATTCTTCAAAACCTCTAGAAGCTAGGAAACCAACCACCTCATCTTCTCAAAAGGATGAGGTGCGTAAAAAGAAGAGAAAGGGGGAAACCTTAACTGTTGTAACTAAGAGTGGTGAGGATATACCTGAAAAAGAGTCACCTTTGGTCAAGAGATCTAAAAGGAGTAAGAAAACTGAGCTGACCACTCAAGCCACCTATGCATCCTCCCAATATGATGCAGTTGTAAAAGCAACCAGTAGTGAGTCTACACAGCCTGCACAAGAAGTAATTCAAGTGTATGGTAGGAGAAATAAGGAAGGCACGCACTGTGAGGAGACATCTCTTGAAGCTCCCTCATCTATTTAGAGGGAGCTGCCAACACTCACAACTGAGCAACAATCTCTTATATCTAAAATTTCTTCTCTTCAAATTCCACTTGAATCCACTTCTCAAGTACAACAAAAATCAAGTGACTTGGTTCTAGAAACCTTGCTCACCACCCAGACACCTCATTTAGATGGTGAGAGGCTATTAGCTGGGGTAGACCTTGATGACACTATCACAAACATGGGGGATTCATCAGTTTTCACTGAAGACCTCATAGAAACTCAAAATGCACTTTCATGTACCAATCAGTCTTCACAGACTGTAAGGTTTGAGGGTAGTACTCCTTAGGGGGAGCTACCTAAATCCTCTCCAATTCAATTGGAGGTTCCTCATGTAGGAACAACTCCCCTCAAAATCCTAGCAGAGCTTGCCTTGGCAGTTGATGCTAGGAGTACAATTGCTAATGATCCTGTCATAAGGGAGGCAAGTTTAGCACATTCAAGTACCAGTGTGTTGCAAGACACACAAGGGTTTGAGACTGGTGTACATGGTAGTAACCTAGTCAAATCCCCTCCAATTCAATTGGAGGTTCCCACACCTAGTGAGAAATAACAACTAGTTATAACCATATAGCAATCTGTGAGTAAAACTGTCAACAACAACCTACTTCACAACCTCAACAACCTCACATTGTCTCCCAGTGGTTATAAGAATCTGGCTCTTAACCAACTTTTGTAGATGATCTACTAGTGGAGCAGATTTCTAGACTGGCCAATATATCTCAACATTTACTCACTTCTGATATGAGCAATCAAGACTATCAGGCCATCATGCTCACCTACAATGAAGATGTTGAAAAATAGAAGGAGAAGATTGTAAATGATGAAGAACATGATGGTAATGTGGATGCATGGCTATCCCAAGATTTTGTGTTGGAGATGGATCAAGTCTTGTCCAGATTCAGGGAAGAGTATATTACAATCCTTGGAAGCAATGCAAAGGCCTTGACTCCACAAGAAGTGTATGATGCAGTCACAGAAGTGCACAAAGCTCAGCTCAAGGCTTTTCACCTTTTTGGTAAAGCTCTTAAAGTTAAATTGACTGGTCATGAAGACAAAATCAGGAAGATGGTAAGGGAAAAGATGGATAAAATCAATCCCTCTCAAACTGAGATCAAAACTCAATTCAAATCCTTCTCAGAACAAATGTCTAGATATAATCTCAGTGGGGTTGATAAAAGTATAACTCAACTCAAGGACTCTTTTGTAGCCTTGCACAATCAAGTTCAAAATCATATCACTAAATCTAATGACACAAGGTTGAAGTTGGATCAGATGCACACTGCTAGATACACTCCTTCTCCTTTGGTCATGTATGAGATTCAGAAATTTGTGCAAGCTACATTTGGATCATCTACTGTTATCTCCACATCAAGCTCTCATCAACCTGCATCTACTTCAACAAATCTACAGATTCAATCTCTACAAGGCCAAGTCTCAGCATTACAAGACTCCAACTCTTCTCTCACTGCACAAGTTCAAGCCCTGAAATCTCTTGTCAAAAGTCAACAAACTGACATCCAGACCCTGGTGGACTCTCACAAGCATCTCCAAATACAAAACTCAGTTACTTTGGGAGCCATAATGGGAAAGCTCAACATAGAATTGCATGCCTTACCTGAACAAATTAGGTCAGAAATTCCAACTCCCCCTGCACATGCCTGTTTCCAAGACTAAGGGGAAGATTGAGGCTAGAATTGCACAATCCAGGGATGCCAGGGCACAATCTAAAAAGCCTGTTCAGATAGGGCGAAGCTCAAATACTCAAGTTGATGTTGGTAAAAAAAGACTACTGAGAGCTGTAGAAGGACCTAGTCAAGATCGGGAATTGAAAGATTTTCTTACAGCCCTAAGAGTGTCTCTTCAACACAACTACATGAATTGCAAGAAAGCTTTGGGCAATAATATCAACTTTGTAAGAGCAGTGGTGGTAAAGATTGACAACTTTCTAGAGAAGAGGATAGTGATGAATATCAATGATGGTGGGGTAGACAAATATCTTCAGGTTACTTTGGAATATCTTCAGACATTGAGAGCATCTGAATTGGATGTTATGATTGACAAAGTTCACCAAGTAATTCCTGAAGGCACCTAACTTTTACATGAGTTTAAAAAGGCATGGGTAGCAGCTTTTGCAGAAACCTATCTATCTTCACATAAGGGAATTGTTTATGTCTGCCCTTCCACCAAGCAAGCCAAGCATCTCTATATTCCTAAGCATTGTGTCAGATCAAACTTAAGGCTGCTCATGACTCTACAATCTGATTTGAAGATCAAGAAGCAAGACATATGAGGATGTGGAGATGATCAAGATCTTGGAAAGATACCTTGTAGATTATGAAAATATGTTGCCAACTACTAAGTACAATCTAAGGAAAGATGAGGATGATGATGAGCAGAAAGATGATCAAAAACCGTCTGGCTCAAATCCAAGTCAATCAAAGGCAACTAGCCGTAAGGACAAGAAGCAGGAGGAGAAGAAGAATGATGAGAAGAAGAAGGGTAGTGAAAGGAGAACCAAGAAGGCTCATGATGGCTCAGAACCACACCAATCCCTAAAAATCCAAAAAAAACTAGCTCAAACCTCAGCTCAATCTTTAAATCTTTGATGGGAAATTTCTAAACATCAAAGTTGGTGGATTCTCAAGGTTTAGAATAGATTTGCTAGACCGTGGTTATCCCAAGGTTGCAAGACAAAAACTTGTAGAAGCTCTAAGTGGAACACCTATAATATAAGAACTTGAAATTCTAGATCACTTGAAAGATCTACTTAGAGAAGAAGCTGACAAAAAAACTGTCTTTACCTGATACTCGTAACCATTGAACCTTGTAAATCTTATGTTGTAAAAAAGTTGTAATTCTATCAAGCTTTGTGTATTAAGTTTACTTTCCATCATTTTAAGGGTTAGTCTTGTTAACATGCATGAATTTGTGTTAAGCAATCTTCTCACAAATTGGGGGAGATTATTGTGCAAGACATGCCTGTAATTTAACAAGACTAAGATAATCTGTCAACCCTAAGTAAGTTGTATTTTTATCTTAATTTGTATTTTGTACTTGTAACACTTAAAGTCTGTAAAAATGTCAAAGGAGCAGACTGGAGTCTTTTTCTATAAACAGTGTCAAGCCTAAGAATTTTATCTGGAAGAAGATCAAGAAGATCATGCCTCAGAAGAATTATGAAGAAGCTTGGAGTTCAATAAATCTGTTTTAGGAAAAATATTCTAAGTCAAGATATCTACAAGTCACATATTTAGTGTTATAGAGAAGTCATTCGAGAACTCAAATGACTTATCGAGAAGTTAGGAAAGGCACTAGAGAACTCACAGAGATATCGACAAGCCAAATTGAAGACATGGAGTTTGGAGATTTCGACAAGTCATTTCTTCACGAGAGAACTCAGAGTTATCGACAAGTCAACATTCATTAGAGAACTCTGAGTTTTCGATAAGTCAACTTCCACTAGAGAACTCAGAGATATCGATAAGACAAAATTCACTAGAGAACTCTGAGTTGTCGACAAGTCAAATTTGACTAGAGAACTCTGAGTTATCGATAAGTCAACAAGCCATTAGAGAACTCAGAGATATCGATAAGTCAAAGTGAAGATATGAAGATTAGAGATCTCTACAAGCCAAATTCTATTATAGAGAACTCAGAGACCTCTACAAGTCAAATTTGCTATGGAGTATTAGAGATCTCGATAAGCTAATATACTTATCGAGATGTCAAGTTCTCTATAGGCCAAATGGAGATCTCGAGGTAAAATCTCAAAGTACAAAATTACAGATCAGTTCAATATCCAAGATTAACAATCAACAAACAATCCAAACAGCTGGATTGATAAGTCTACAAAAAGCAGCTTGAAGGATGCGCAAGATCAATGGTGAAGATTAATAGACAAAGGAAGATCAAATTTAACACTGGATGCTAAGATATGCTAAGCCAGAAATAGAAGATATACTTTTCTATAAATGGAAATGACAAGTGACGGTTTACTAAAGCTAATAGCATGTCTTATTGTACATTATGTAAACCAGCAGTTAACTGAATTATAAAGTTAACAATGGTCCTTTAGTCGGTTATAACAATTTAGATAGAAAATCTTGTAACACTCTCAAGAAGAAGCTAAGCTCTTTATCAACAAAGAGCCAAGAAATTTTGTAGCAAAACATTCTTAATTTTAATATAAAATTAAGTGAGTTTTGAAAATCTGTGTTCTTTATTATTGCAAGTTTAATTTCTGCATGTACACACTTTCACTACAAGATTTAAATTTACTTTGTTCAACCATAAATAGTTCAAGAAAAGCTCAGAAACACTAAAACACATTCACCCCCCCTGTGTGTAATTCATTACCTAAAATAGGGATTTTGATGCTACTGATTTTCTGTGTATTCATTCTTCCAATATCTTGAATCTGTTTACTTTCAGATTTTGTTTTGATACCACCTGTTAGGAAATGAATAACACACGGGGGGTGAATGTGTTTTTAAATGTTTTTAGGCTTTTCTTGAATATTTATGGTTGAACAAAGTAAATTAAATCTTGTAGAGAAATGTGTTAATGCAGAATGTAAACATGCAATAATAAAGAACACAAATCTTTCAAAACTCACTTAATTTTATATTAAAATTAAGAATGTTTTGCTACAAAATTTCTAGGCTCTTTGTTGATAAAGAGCTTAGCTTCTTCTTGAAAGTGTTACAAGATTTTCTATCTAAATTGTTACAACTAACAAAGGACTAGTGTTAACTTTATAAATCAGTTAACTACTTGTTTACACAGTATACAATAAGACATGCTATAAACCTTTACTAAACTGTCACTTGTCATTTCCATTTTAGGAAAAGTGAATCTTCTATTTATGGCTTAACATATCTTTAGCATCCTGTGATTATTTTGATCTTCCTTTATCAGTTAATGTTCACCATTGATCTTGCACATCCTTCAAGCTGCTTTTTGTAGACTTGTCAATCCAGCTGGTTGGATTGTTTGTTGATTGTAGATCTTGGATATTGAACTGGTCTGCATTTTGTACTTTGAGAATTTACCTCAAGATCTCCAATTAGGCATATAGAGATCTTGACATCTCGATAAGTATATTTATTTATCGAGATCTCTAATACTCCATAGTGAATTTGACTTATAGAGGTCTCTGAGTTCTCTATAAGAGACTTTGGCTTGTCGAGGTCTCTCAGCTTCATGTCTTCCCTTTGACTTGTCGACAACTTAGAGTTCTCTAGTGAATTTTGACTTATCGATATCTCTGAGTTCTCTAGTAAACTTTGACTTATTGATAACTCAGAGTTCTCTAATAAATGTAGACTTGTCGATAACTCTGAGTTCTCTAGTGAAGAAATGACTTGTCGATATCTCCAAACTTCATGTCTTCAATTGACTTGTCGATATCTCTCTGAGTTCTCCAGTAGCTTTCCTGACTTCTCGATAAGTTATTTGGAGTTCTCGAACGACTTCTCTATTGTAACACCCCCAAATCCGGGGTCGGGGATTCGGGTTGTCACGAGTTCCATTTCCCTTATCAATACTTAATCTTTACAGTCAACCAACTACTGAGTACTGTGACCCCACAATATACACACACACACCACAAGTTATAGTCTCAGAGATGAATCCCAAAAGTAACACAAGTTATTTTATCCCAGAGTTATAAACCGTTACACCTTAAAAGGGTTTCTGAATAAATTTACATATATTTGCCATTATTACAATTCATATAGATACATAAGTCTGGTACATCAGAAGTTGAAAGCCTAGCCTATTGGTAATTTCTACCTCAGCTACAGCGGCATCAACGCTTCTAGAAAACAGCGGAACGTTTCCTAACCGCTTGCGAATTGGAAGCTTGGTCCTGTTCATCTTTTCTATCTGTTGTTGTGTGATGAAAGAAGAAAGCAAGGGTGAGCAATAAGCCCACCGAAATAATATGTATAATAATCAACAATATATGAGCATTCTCATAGTACTCATGAAAGTCTTGGTCAAGAAGAAATGAACTAAGTTTGACATCTTAACGCGACCAAGTTGCAAAATATTCAGTATATAAGTATATATACTTTTCATAATCTTTGAAATCCTCTTCCATGCATATTATACACAGAGTTCCAGTTTATAACTGTATAAAAATATCGTTGCAAGGTGATCTCATATATCTAGCCTTGTCTCAACATTTTTTTTTTGTGAAAATCTTTGTCATGCATAAGATAATCATTAACCAGATATAAGTTGAAATGATGAAGTTACAAGATACTCCAATATACTTATATCTTTTCCAAATACTACTTGAACTACCACCGTTCAAGTTATAATCAGTTTCAAAAGTTCATCACATAGATGAGACTACAAGATAAGATTTGAATAGATTCAATCTTTGAAATATCATTCAAAAGAAATGAAGTTACGAGATACTTCATTAAGTCCCGATATATATATATATATATCCATATATATCTCTCATACATTTCCTGAAAACCCCTGTCATGTAAAGTGTGAACAGAGTTGTAATATCCAATGAATTTGGAAAGAAAAGAATTTTGGCATAAACCCGATATCTTGCTGATCAGGCAAAGATACCAATAAGTAACCTTTTCTATTGTAGATGGATGAATTCCTCGCCGGTCATCACCCAGGCTGCATTAGGACCTCGCGCTAGACCGTTACCCGGCCACTCACGCGTGGATGGACTGTCACCCAGCCTCTTACACCTTCATAGACCGTACCCCGGCCTGTCGCTTATGTCGACTCAATTAGATGGACTTACTTCCCGAACATTGGGCAAGTAATCAAATTGTTTTCTCAAAACAGCAACCTCGTTGCGAATATAAAATACACCACAGAGCCGGATCCCTAAGATTTTTGAGCGAATATTCAAGTCTCCTTCGAAAAGGAGATCTTAAATCTGGAAACGAGTTTTTGGGATCCGCTCTAACTTTTAAAATCATTTTGAAGACTCGAAAACATTTTTAAGAATGTTTGGAGTAATGCTGATTTAATGAAATAAATCAGTCCCGATATATTAGAAAATATCTGAATATTATTATTTAAATAATATTCCCATAAGGATAATCCTTATAAAAATAATTGAAGTAAAAGTTTTAAAACTCATACTTGAAATGAATAATAAATAACCAAAGATATACTTATACGAAAGTACGATCTTTATTTGAATAATCAAAAATAAGTTTGATTATCGAAACATTATTCTTTAATAAAATAAAGAATATTATTTAATAAAAGAAGCGGAGTCATAAGTCCTTGAATGAATATTCAAAATAATATTCATTAAATAAAATAAGCGGAGTCATAAGTCCTCGAATGAATATTTAAGATAATATTCATTAAATAAATAAGCGAAGTCATAAGTCCTCGAATGAATATTCAAAATAATATCCATTAAATAAATAAGCCGAGTTATAAGTCCTCGAATGAATATTCAAAATAATATTCATTGAATAAAATAAAGTTATCGAATAAACCTTATTCGATTAATAGTTTTGAAAATAATATCTACATATATATATATATATTATACTCGAGAACATCGACTCCCGGTTTAGAAAAATATTCACCTTTGGGTCCCCTATACTAAGGGTATACGCAACTACTGCTTATCTCTAGCATAGGTATTATGCAACTTATAAGCAATTGAATCAACAATATATATCAAGATTACGAAACAGACATGCATATATACCATATCACATGCTCCAATATATCGCAAGATTTGCTAATTAACCACCATGCATCTATCACAAGATAATGCATATACATATGTATACATCACAACAACAGTATAACGGGTAGAAAACTTGCCTGAGCGACTGGGGGTGATAAATGGCTTGGGACGAGTCTGGTAACCTATAAATAACATATAAGTTGGAATTAAACCAAAGTCGCTTATGAATCTATACTTTAACCAATTAGACTCTAACACTCGCTTTGCGCTCAACGATTCTCTTAAGTCGCTCGAGTACCCTCGGCTCCACCATTTTTAATAAATTAACCATTAAGGATTTTAAGGAGATTCTTTCGCGAGTGTCTTACCAACTGCCTAATACACTTTACATAAATGATTCATACTCCAATTAGTCCTTTAAGGTCTTTAACCTATGTTTCAAATTAAGGAGAGGGGTAATGGTTCGTTCGCGAAACGCCGTTACTTAAAACGGTCGTTTCTCCTAAACCGTACATCGGATTCAAACGAACCACATATAAAAACGAAGCTCGTAACATGAACTATCTAATCATGGCAATGGTCAAAACCTAACAGTGAATCTTCGGGTCCTGATTGTTAAGAACAAAATAGTCTAAAGTAAATCGGACATTACGACAGCTATGTTTACGTGATTACCAATTTTTATCCTACTCTAAATCAACCACCAATCAACCACAATTCAACCATACAACCAAACTCCATACTTACAATGCTACAACAGCCCCAACAACTCAATATTTCCAAATTTATACTACTTCCCATCATGAACTAAAAGCTTTACTTAAGTTCTTTAACTAATCAACAAGATTTACAACTCCAAACACATCACAAAACCAACACATCTCTAAATACTCAATAATCAATCTTCTCATGAACCATACTAAACACAAAAGCTCTAAATATACAAATGTAGGGCTAGGGTTTGAGATTATACCTTCCTTGGTGAGTAGGAGTAACTAATTAGCTTGGAATCACCCTTGAAAGTCCTTACCCAAGCTTAATATAAACAAAAACTCAAGAACAAAATTTTAAGTTCTTGAAAAACACTATTCACCCTCTTCTTCCTTGAATTTTAGGAAGAGATTGTGAAGGAATTTGAAGCTTAAACTTATAGGATAGCTATATCTATGCATAAGGAGTCTTAAATAATTACCTCACTAATTAATGAAGCTTGGAACTTGGATTTTGGTTTTTTTCTTCTTGAAATGGAAAAGAGGCCGAGAGCTTTTCTTGAAGAAAAGTGAAGTCAACTTGTGTTTTGGTGAAATGATTTGTTGGTTGGTTGTTTTTGGCTTTTGTTTTAATTATTTACCTTTTAACCATGGTGATTTTTGTGTGGTTCTTAATCAACCAACAACACACTTCTCTTTGGTCATGCTTAGGTCATCAATCATATGTCATCTTCCCATGCTTGTCCTCTTCTTATTGGTTTGATGACATCATCCTCACTAATCTCTTTGATTAGCTTCTAATTACTTGGCTAATGACCGCTGATCTGTTATACGGTTCGCTTAACTTTCGTTTGAGGGATCATACCCGGGATCTTATTACTTGGGTTTCCTTAACCTTTCTCAATACATTATATTCCTTTTATGATCCTCTCTTATAATCCTTGAATTTAGATCCTTTTTATCCTGTTACCTTATACTCAATTCTTTCGGTATCTGGTGGATTTTCGGGAAAAATCAAAGTGTTTGAATTTGGATTCTGACGATCTTTACATACACTTATATATCATATAGAGTACTAATAAGATCTCAGAATAACAATAAAAGAACCCCTACATAGTGTGGCATGAAAAGTTTTCTTATTCAGCAATCTCCGCAAAAACACTATTCATACGGGTTACAAAAAGTTCAAAATTTTGGGGTTATTACATCTATAACACTAAATCTGTGACTTGTAGAAACCTTGACTTATAGTATTTTTATCCAAATAGATTTATTCAACTCTAAACTTCTTCAAAATTCTTCTGAGGCATGATCTTCTTGATCTTCTTCCATATAGAATCATTAGGCTTGATACTGTTTAAGGAAACAGACTCCAGTCTGCTCCTTTGTATTTTTATAGACTTTAAAATGTTACAAGTACAAATACAAACTAAAATAACAATACAACTTACTTAGGGTTGTCAATATGACTTAGTCTTGTTGAGATACAGGCATGTCTTGCACAACAGTATGCAACTGAAATGTGGCAGCCTACTTACAGGTTTTAGAGAACAAAGAAGCGTTTCCATTTCCATGCTAACTTGAAGATATTCAAAAATGCTGGATAGAGAAATGAAGGAGCGTAAAATTAGACTATAATTTTTTTGTCTTATTTGTTTGTCTGTTTATCATATAACTTAGTGATATATAAACAAAGAGTAGCAAGTAGAACAATATATAAAAAGTTAGAAAACAATTACCAGAGAAATAGATAAAGATATATTTGTAAAGAATTTCTCTGTTCTTTGCAAGTTCAACTTGTAAGAAGCTGTATGCAAATCTTGCATCATAGAGTTCTCAAATTAATATATATCTCTGGTGGAAAAGTTTAATCCACCAGAAAGTTTTAAAATACTTGTATTTGATTTCTTCAATACTTTCATTCCGCACCTTAGCTAAATCAAACACAGTTATATATTCAAAGTAGAACAATTCTTAAAATTGAAAAGTAGCAAGAATTACATTCAATCCCCTACTGTAATTCTTTGTTAAATTGTTTGGGAATAATATGAATTCTATTAGGGGTATACGGTCATTTACACTAACTTTAGTGGAGATTAGAGGCACTCCCAGAAACTTTACAGGCAGAGAACCATGTGTCACACCAAAAGTGTCATCAAACTAAAAAATATCCTATGTATGGAAATTATAAAAAAATACAGTAAATTTGTGCAAGCTAGGCACCAAGCCACTAAAGTTAGCAAAGCTTTCTAAACAATGCATAATATGAATGATAGATGTCTTATCACCGCGAGAAGATAAAAACACAACATAGGAAAAAAATAAGAGCATAAGTTTGAGTCATTTACACTTCTAGTGGTATTTAAATGAAGGAGTGGTTCGAGAAAGAAGGCAAGAAAATTCATACCAATTGTGAACAAGTATTTTGACGGCCTCAACCTCGAGGTCAGTAGTTGACGTCATCAACAACCACAATAACAAACATAATATAATCAATTTCATGATAGAATATAAATACGACCCCTGTTTGCAAGATCTTTTCCAGGTTTAAGTATGATTTAGGCTACACAACTATCACAACCCAATTTACCTTATACAATCCTGACCACTAATTTAATACAGTGACTCAACAAACCACATCTGGTCTGGACACAACTACCTCAGAGGAGTCTGGTACGAATGGAACTGGAGCTCTGCCCGACTACGACGGAAGGATCTCCTAGGCATCTGCAATACATATATAAAACATTCTACAAGACATATATAAAACATTCTGCAAGGGTGAGCAATCAATTGCTCAGCAGTACCACTATATGAATAACAAGTAAAACAGTTTATGATAAAACAGTTACAGGAACATAAATTATAGCTCGTTCACAAAAGCAGAGTAAACATTCATAAACTGGATATTCAAAACTAGCATGCTCTGAAAAATAACAATATCAGTTGTGTGCTGTGTATAAATACCAGAGTCCAATTCTAGCATGCTATTTTTATTTCTAAATCCACTGTATAAATCACTTGTTCCGTTAGGGGAACCACAAAGTCAAATCAGATACGTAGGGATATGTGAAGATAGCTGATCAGACTATCAACACCAGACGACTCCATCTGCCATTCTAGAAACTTGTTCCGGAACTCAGAGACTAGTTAGGTCTCTGACCTGCTGGACTAATCGGTTATATAATGCGCGCAACCGAATTAGCCTCTGATTCCACCTCAATAGGCCTACTATGGCCCCTATGTATCCCATATCTGATCGTTTTATCCAGTTTTCAAAACACTTGTACCTATCTCATTCCAAAACCATTCATTTTAACAGCACACATAGAAAATCTAGTTCACAAATCATTTCATTCGAGATAGGTACCTTTCGAAGTTACTTTTCCCCAAACAGGTTGAAAACAGTGATTTATAACTACAGGGGATACATAACTTAAAACATTTATGTTCCTTTACGAGAATAAAACATTAGCCTTTTCATACGTACTGAACCATAAAAGAATGGTCAGGGTACTAGCCTTGCAGAGCTTTACAACTAACTCTGATTGACCTTAAACCAATTTGGATGCTCGGCTTAATCATCTATCTATTAGACTATTCTGGACCCAACTTTAACACTCAGGTCGTTCACTTGGAATCTTGCTGAGCTTGTCGACTGATCACTGGGTTATATTTAGTTCAACGCCAAATTTCGAGCCTTCCGGCTGGAACCTACAGAGTCAAGCTACCCTATGTTAGACAACCAGTTATGCTTGACATATCCTCAATATCAATCCTACCCAAACGATAACAATCCCAACTTGTACTTACTTGTATTACTCTAATACACAAAATAAGTATGACTCATGTACTTAAAATTCGGCTCAGTAACTAGTTTTAGAGAGTACCTATGTATGACTCTTGATACAAAAAGCAGGGTTTTTAGAATCCCTTTTTATAAAATATATATCCCAAACTAAATTACATATTATTGGCCATTTGGAATCTCGGTTCCGAGTTTTAACTTAGATTGGCGGAACCGAATTTATACTTAATTAATCGTTAATAAGATAAACCGACCAACATAGGTTAGTAAGTTTATCTGAGTAACGGTTAATCAAATACAACTCAGGGTCACACTAATCCGAGTTAGTACTCGTATCAGAAATTAGATTTAAGAAACGATCCGTCTATAATAATATAAGTAAACGACTTGATTAATAAGTCTGATAATTATAGAAAATGTTTGTGAATGTCCGAAATAGTAATCTTTCGAAATTCGGACAACACTTCCTCTATTTATCGGACTGCCAGTCGATATCATATCGACACAATTTCAACAACCCAATCAACACAGTTCAAGTTAACTAATCCAACGATACTTATTTTAACTACTACTTTTTATTTTGAACTTATAAAATAAATTTATAAATTGTTATTTAGCTCAAGAGTCATCATCGCCAATAATCCGTCAGCTCAACGAGAACATCGCTGACGGCGACATAAGTTTGACGGTACCCTTAAGGGCTTCCTGTCGAATTTCACCATAATTTTACAAAACCTAATATTTATCGATTCGTATAATCATAGAAACAATAATCAGATTTACAAAATCAATTATCCAGAATCTCGAAATCAATTCGCACAACACAGAACACATAATATGAATGTAACTGGAAATGCGCACAGGCAACAAGCGCGTGCCGGCCACCTCGCCGGAGAAGATCACGGCGGCGGCCAAAAATAAGGGAGAAAAACGGCAGAAAAATACAGAACAACAACGACCACGCAGAAAACCAGCACTCACAAACCGCATACACATATACTTATAAGTATATACATACACAGAAAACCACCAGGACAACCACCAAGCCAAACCGGCGGCAACTCGCCGGAGTAACAGGGCAAAAACGATGATCGCAGCACAGGGGAAAAGAAAGAAACGGAGGGATAAAATTTAGAGCACATGAGAGATTAATCCCCCCCTTTTTTTTGATTCCCATGAAGCCGTGTGAATGATAAAAGAAAGAGGAGAGGTTTCAAGAGTTTTATCGAGTGAAACAAGAACAGGGATAAGAATAAACGTATTTATTTATTTTTTTCTATTCTATAAATACTACTTTATCTGAAAACCCAACAAATAACACAACACTTACAAGTTAACGAACAAATTCTGCGGGTTAATTAATCCGAGAAACTACCAAATTGGTTTTAAAATATCGTAAATAATCCAAAGTTATAAAAGTATATTTTTCATAATTTTTTAAATATTTTTGGATCACATAAGATACCCGCATTTAACCAAATAAATGAATCAACGCGTGAGTGAAATTAATCCCAAAAATTTCCAAAATAATTTTAAAATTCTCGAAATATTCCAAACTTACTAAAATATGAGTTTCAAAATTTTTGAAATATTTCTGATTTTAATATTGATTTTTACAATTAACTATAGTCAGAAAATTATTTAAGGGTAAATAATTAATAAAATATTGAATTCTAAATTTTATAAAATCCCAAAAATAATAAATAAAGTTACAAAGCAATAAAAATAATTTTAGATATAACACAGGTATTCCTAAAAATAAATCTTAAATATAATCACTTTTTAAAATACAAACAAAGCAACACAACTCAACAATTAACTGCACAATTGATTCTCGAACACCAGTAATCTCATATAAGTAATAACAAAGCAATAGTCCGCTGACAGAACCCATATACATATTTTATTTATTTACTTATTCAATAATTACATATTTAAATAATAATAAAACTATACGAGTCGTTATAAGTATGGTGACAGTGTCACCCTGTCTCAGGCATTTATCTCCTCAAAAGTAGCCATTTAGAGTTCTATTAATTTTAACTGAGAATTTAGTTGTGGAGATGCAAGCATAAATCCAATATATGGCCATGTTGTAGTGTCTTTCCTCTATGTTGGCAACAAAATCCTAATTCTGTTATGTATTGGCTCCATTTGTTTTTCATTGATTTCATCATCAGTGTAATTTTGGCCTCTAGAGGTGCCACTCCGTCTATGTGACAACCCTTTATCTGTTATGGAATCAATTACTTATTTCATGAGAATCGAGAGACTTGACCTTATACGGTTATGACTCAGACAATTATGTGCAATTATTAATATTTTGTTTGTATAATATTCGGTGTTTAATCAAATGGATGTGTTGTGTGTTATATGTATGAAATGAGATGCCTTAAATGTCGAAAATAAGATTATGTGATCTTTATGTAATGATCTGATCGAGTCGTATAATTTCTATGATTTTAGAATTATTTTCATATTAAGTTCAAACTTTTTTATAAAATCGGTAAAATTGAATTTATCCCCAAAATCTTTTGTGTTATCTTTAAAATATGTGTGTGCACTTTATAAAAATTTAAATTGGATTTATTTTGATAAGTACTTATTTTTAAATAATTTTCAAATATTATTTCATTTAAATGAATATATTTTGCAAAATTCATGTTTAATTAATTATTAGCTCAAAAAATATTTTAAAAATATTAAGAAGAAGATAAATTCGTGTATTTTATTTTATTAATGATTTTCATATTCTAAAACCTAAACTTCCTAATAATAATTGATTTACAACATTTTATTACAAACATATTAATTAGGAAATTACATTTTTGCCCTGAAGTCTTTTAACCCAAAACCCACCCATAGTCATGTCTCTCCCATGTTCTCTGGATATCTCGTCTCTAACTCTCCTACTTGTCTCTTTCTCTCTTTCTCGACAGTTATTATCACCATCGTTCCTTTTTGTTTTTCTTGATTTTAAACTCGGTTCGAGTGTGTGTATAATTACGTGTATAATCAATTTTTTTGTAAACTCTTTTAACCGGGGTTCGATTTTCTTGAATTAAATTTCGGTTTTTGATGATATACCCTTGTAATCTAGCATCTCATGAGTAATCGATAGTTTTTAAGGCTGGAAACCCTTATTGGGGCACCGCCCGGAAAATGCACCGCCGATTATGAGCTCCGACGAGCCAGCGGTGGACCGTGATGCTTGTTTGAGTCCTATAAATAAAAAATTTGCTATTTTGATTCATGCATGTCAATTTTGAGTTAACTTTCGAATTTTAGTTTCATATAAATTTGATATTTCGTTCAAATCTGGTTCAGGTTTTGAGTTTAATTCGATAAATGATTCATTTTTGTGCTTAAATGTTTTATATGATATGCATATTCGTTTCGTGTAAATTTTAGATTTTAAATAATTTCCAAATATGAGTTTGTAGATTTTAGTTCGTGTTATATCTTATGCTTGATAATGATGATTCATTTATATGTGTTGATAGTTTAATTTAGTGATGCATGCGAGTTATTTGCTTTATGCAGATTTATTAGTTAAATTTCAAGTTTTGGTTCGAAAGTATAGAAATATGTTTTCATTATGTGTTTAATTCATCGATATGGCTAAGTAGTTACGTGTTATGTGTATGTTATGATTGCTAATGAGTTTAATGGTTAATTGTCGAGTTTATACGAAATATATTGTTTGGTATGTTAGTAATGTGGAGTCTCGGGTCGATGTGACGACTTCGAGTATATTATTGTTGAGTAATTGATATAAGGTATGTTAGGAAACAGGGAACCAAAACACTAGGAAGGAGGGGGGGTGAATGACTAATTTGAGATTCTTAAACTCTTTTTTCGAAATTGGAAGAACTCACAAAATAAACAAGTTATAGCAACTTAAATAATTGAAAGACACGGGGATTTTATCAATTCACTTTATATTATATATAAAGAAATTGTGCCACAGCTTCTAAGAAAAACAAAGTTGGTTTTTCCAACTTCCACTCAAGAACAAGTTCTTGAGTTGCCTCATAGAGAGAGAAAATTTTAGAATCAATTTTTGCTCATTATATTTGCACAGCTAAAATGGGATAAACACAATATTAATACTACCTTGTACTACACTGAGTACTCATCCATTTACAATAAATAATCCTGTCCTTCTAGGGGACACGTAGAATCTTTTGAGGACCACATCCTTTTCATTTTTCGCTCCTGATCATTTACTGTTTGTCTTATTTTCTTTCTCTCCAAGTTTCGCTATAGGCTTGACACATGTCCATGAACCACCTCCATGTACAAGATGCTGTAGTGATCTATTTCTTCATTTCTGGTAATTTGTACCTTCATTTGTCCTATTGTGCAGAGGTCGAGTGAGGATATCGTGAACTCTATTTGATTTGAATATGTTATCATAGTTTACTTTTGACTTCTCGATGTAGTGTAATTCTGCACTTTACAGTTTAGCATTCTCATTAATTTCTCGGTGTAATACAGAATCAGACTTCTCGATATAGCCCAAGTTTGGAGTTCTCGACATAAGCCAAACTTGGACCATATCAGAGTTTAGTTGTAAACTCTGATGGACTTTTCGATATGGCTCTTCTAGACTTTACAATATTAAACTTAGATATATTCTGCAACTTTATTGATCTTCTATCTTCAATTTGTTACTTGAACAATTTTCATTGAATTTTTTCCAAATTGATTTATTATGTAACTATTATGCACAAGACTGTTGCATGAGAAAATTTAAACTCTTATATCATTATGAGTTGTCTAGGATACAATCAGGAAAATATATCTTTTTTGCTAAAAGGCTTTTTAATATAAATAGGAAAAAAGATACATAAGGTTTAAAAAACCTTAAGAGAGGTAGGAGACAAGCCTTTTCACCCAAGCATAATGTCAGGAAATAAACCTCTCACTAAGATAAATGTTTCACTTTATTTGTTCATGCAAAGTAAATATTGTGACTTGAGTAGACTCGTTATAATGGTATATATGTGTCTTAAATCTAGCAATGTAGTTGTTGGTTATTGGCTTGTTGGTATCGATATTGTAGAGTAGGATTTTCGAAAAACGTGTGTTTTAGCAAATCGTGAGTACATTCTTATTGTTATCGAAATTACTAATTGTTGTGTAGTTAATTATATGCGTACAGTATTACAAACTTTATTTTTGTATTCAAAAAACTAACTTAGAGTAGTATTATCTTAATTCATATTTAGTTGATGGTTACTTGACTAGATAAACCTAATAATAAGAATTAGTTGGTTCGTCTTATCAATTAATAGTTAATTAAATACAGATTTGGTCTAAGTAGTCTAAGTTACATTTCCAAACTTTATTTCCAAACCACTAATATTATATATTCCTTTTGGTGGAATATTTTGCAAAAATAATTACTAAAACCTATTTTCTATAATTAAACTTATATACTTAAAAGCTTTTAAGGAAGATGTCGTTTAGATAGTTAAAAGTTTAGCTGGTCAAGTGGAGTGACCTTCCAACCCTTCCTCATCCATATTTAAATATTGTTTTGTCTCGTTTTTTTTACTATAATACATATGCTGACCCTTTTCACGTACCCCTTGTTTTATAACTAAATTCTATTTTAAAATAACCTTTTATTTACTTAAATTTGTGTCCTTGAATCCATAATACTTATGTTTTTCTCCAAATTGCGTTCTTTTTAAATACCTTTCCTTTTCATACAAACATACCTTACTTTCCTGAATTGAATCTAAATAATGATATTAGACTCAAAAGAGTATTGTTCATTCAAATGGTCGGTATTAATTTAAAACTTAAAATATTCCATTGAACTTGAAGTAACAATCTCGTTCAAAATATTTCTACGGAATCCTATGAATTGGAGGCGTAAGTGGCCAAGTAACGTTGGTCTAGCACTTTATTATATGTGAATGACTAGTAATGAGACTAGCGAGACTAGTAGAAATACTAGTTAAGGCCAATGTGTTGTCACGGGTATCGTAATCATGTCCAGAAGGGAGGGCGAAAGTCTCATCTGAGAAATTTGTATGGCTGATCACCCATATAATTCAGAGTGTTTACATCTCCAGTCTTATAACAAGTTAATTTTCAAATAATTACTATTTTCATACAGTTATACTTTTGATTGAATCCTTTTTAAATTAAGAACATTTATAAATAGTTTACTTCAAATCCCGGTTGAATCGTTAAGTTAGATTATGAGTTATGTTTACTTGCTGAGCGTTAACTCATTTTGTTTATTCTCCAACCCTACCAAAAAAACAAGAAAATGTCGAGGCTTAAGTTGACCGTGAGGAATAATGTGTATAGAGGACCACCTACCATAGTCAAGTTCTCGGTATCTAATAACAACTCTAGATAGACCCTAACATCCTAACATGGATTTTTGAAAGTTGTAAATTGTGACTTCGTATTTAGACCTTTCGTTTACTTTTTCTAACATTTCTAATACCAATTAATTCATTCGGACGACGATAGACTTTTGAAGTTACTTGTAAAACTCTATCTCTGAGTTGTCCTTGTAACTTATTTTGGTGGGTAATAATAATCTCTTTTGCTTTGTTTTTATAATTAGTTAGTTGATGCTTGTGTCATACCAACACTACTAAAGTTCTGTGTTGAGTTAAGGGATCAAGTCTTTATGTTATTGTTTTTACAGGGTTATATTGTATTATTGTTGAATGTGACCTCCCGGTCCAGGCCCCAGATTGGGAGAGCGTCCCATAGACTGTTTAGAATAAGGCAATGCCAACAAATACGCTAACAAATACTCATATAGGGTACAATCTAATTCTGAAATGACAATATTTATTTCCGTTCAAATTTTTTAAAAATAAAATTATTCAAGCGGTGGAACTAATACTTTAATTTTGTGTTTTATTGTTTACTTTGTATTTTTTTTCATTTTCATTTCTTGCGATTTTATACTTGAAAATCGAATCAAGATTTTTGAAACTGAAACTGATCTGACGGTTGCGATTTTTTATTTTAAAATCGAAGGTTTGCACGATTTTAGTCAAACCACAAGACTACAGCCATTTGAACCGTGCTTTCCCTTAACTTTATAGATTATCACAAATTTTTTTGACATACATCTATCACTTCGTTATATATCTAAGTATATGCTAAAATTTTATGACAAGAACCCGTATCTTTATCCAAAAGATGGTAAGTATTCCAAAGAAAATTGGAACCTTCTCAAGAGTTAGTATGTTTAATCCACTAAATTGCTTAATAGCTCCCTAATTCATATCAAGAAGTAGCTTAAAATCGACGCTCCATAACATCAACTATGAAACTATTGTTATGGATGATGTTAATTTGTCTAATAACATGCTGTATTTTTTCGTCGTAGATATTTTCGTCTTGCTCCCTAATAATTTCAAATACCACTCTTTTGTCGATCTCAAAATAAATTCTGAAATATTACGGATATTGCATCAATCATATTTAGATATAATTTCACTTTATCAAATCAAAGCTATACAAACAAGAAGTCAAATAGTTCAAAAAAATTTCTTTAAACCGTAAATAATAAAATGATGAAGTCTTGTATATATTTATTGAATATGTAAATCATAATTTTATAACTGTACATAATATAAATTTTAAAAAAATATAATAAATTTTGGTATGGGGTAGAGAATAAAGGTTATTTTTATAATATAGAACTAATTAATCTATATCTTAAGTATATATTATTTATTTAGAAAGTAACTAAAAAATAAAGCTAAATGATTTGTAGAAACTAGGATTACTATTTTACCATAATTATCTCTCGACATAAACACTTGAATCAACTCTGTACAATTATATCTATGTTATCCTAAAATAAAGTTATGTCAAGTATGACAAGTATCGGTCTCTCCCTAAAAGAGTACACTTGCTATTAATATAAATATAATTTTAATTTAGTTGACGTGTTAATATTAATAATATTATTTTCTCTCATCCCACCAATTTTCTCTCTCTTACTTTTTAAATTTTGTAACCTTATTTAACAATTTTATTTAAAAAAATTATCAAATCTAAATTCTAACATTTACTAATTAAAATAAAGTAATTTACAACTATCCAAGTGATGCTAAAATAAATCATATATACCGAATGATATTACTTACTTAAAATTACACAAATTATGATAATTAATTTATTTATTTGAATACTAAAATTATAAAATTTAATAATAATAATTTTAATATAGCCAGATATTTATCGCGAAACTAATCTAGTTAAATAACAATCAACAATATTTCAAAATATAACTACCAAATATATTAAACAAACACATACCATGTGTCACACACATACACTAACAGTACCCAATAATGCAACACAAGCATAGGATGCCATGAACCGATTATACATCCGCCACATGGCATTTCCACATCATCCCCCAAAACCATGCCCTGGGTCTATGTCATTTCCGAGACAACTCAGTGAAAAACTCGAGGAGGAGACATGATAAGGACTAAAGGTGGGGAAGCATAAGTAGGGACAGAAACGTCATTCTCTATCAGCCCCCACATTTGTACCCCCTTTAAATACACTCTGTGGAGCCTTGCTTGTTTAGATTTTCACAAAGCAACCTCACTACTTTTAATCTATATTTGCACAGTTTTTTTAATATACTTGCACACCGCTTGGTACACAGCGGTTTTCGAGCTATTACCGGTTTTCTCAAGCCGTTTTTCGGCGTCACACAGCGGTATTGCGTTTCTCACCGTGTTGTACTGTTTTTAGTGTATTTTTTGTTGACTTTAATTGATTATTTGTGTTTAATTTGTAGATCTAGATGATTTTAGGTTTGTTTTACTGTATTTGCTTAGATCTGTGCTGATTTTGTAGTGTTTGTGTAATCATTTCATGTATTTTCGTTTTTGTTGCTATTTTAAATGTATTTTCATTGTGTGTATGTGTGTGTAGATATTGTGATGTTTTAATGGAAGTGTTTAGGTTAGATAAGCATTAATTAAAAACTATAAATCATTTTAAGCAACAAAAGTAGAGTATTAAATGGACATATATGCGTATAGATACTCAATAAAATCACCAACTAAGATTAAATATGTATTGCTGTATTTTTTGTTTTTATTTAGTGTGTGTGTTGTGTTGCAGTTGTATTGTTGTTTATTTATTAGTGAGTTTGCGGTAGTTAGGTTAATGTACTATACATGTTTAATGGTCTTAATCTTTGATATAATGTTCTTTCTTATTTTTGATTGTTGAAGCTGTTGGTTTCTCGTATATTTTTGTTTTAAATTTCGTGAGAGAGCACATTTATACCTCTTTTCGGGTTTATTTTAAAAGCTTTAACACGAGTTATTGGTTATGTATTTGGATAGCATATATACATGTTTTTGGGGTTATTTTAGAAGCTTTATAAGACGAGTTGTTGGTTATGTATTTGAAAAGGGTATATGAATGTTTCCGAGTTTATTGTTGTAAATTTCTGTCGTTTGGGATTTTGAAGTATGGGCTTGGGTGTTTACTTTTATGGTAAGAGTCGAACTCTCCCCATACTTGTGTAATATATGTGAGAAGAGTTTAATGCTCTTCTCGGGAGGTTGTGACCTGTGAGAGTACATGTTATTTGTGTATTTGATTACATTTTTGACTTCAAAATTCCATGTGGGTTTTTAGATTTTTTTTTGTTAGCCTGTAAATAACAGTTGTGGTTTATGAACGTTGTCATATAACATTTTGTAATCCCTATAATTTGATGTTGCTGTTTGTATTCACTGGATGTAGTTATCATCATGGTAAGAAAGAGGCGAACTGATCCTTCAGGTGGTGGAGAGAGCTCAGAGACTCAGGATTCTGGTGCTGGACAGGGTGCACCTCAACGCCCCCCTCAGCAGCCGCAACAGCAGCAAGGAAGAGGTGCACCTCAACTTTATCCACAACAGCAGCAGGGCCAAGGGGGTAGAAGCGTCCACCCACAGCAGCAGGGTCAAGGAGGAAGAGGCTTTGCTCTGCAGCAACAGGGTCCAGGAGGTAGAGGTTTTCCCCCTCAGCAACAGGGGGGCGGGTATCAAGGACGTGGAGGATATGATGGTGGACGTGGTGGCCCGCGGGGTGGTGGTATGGCTCCTCAACAGTACCTCAGTGAATCTACTAATCAGCAGCAGGGCAGGGGTGCCCAACAGCAACAAATCCGTGGACCACTGCCCCAACACCGTGGTGGTGGTGTAGCTGGTGGTGGTCGTGGAGGATTTGTACCTACTGCTGGTGCTAGGGCACCAGTCCCCGAGCTGCACCAAGCTTCCCAGGCTCCACCTCAAGCAGGGGTATTGACTCATCCCATGCCTCACGTGATACTGGATGAAGTGATTCAGTCAGAAGGTAGTTCTTCAGTTGAAGCAGCTGAATCATCATCTTCTCGATTGGCGCAGGAGCTTCAGCAAGTCTCTCTGAAGTCTGAATTTTCATCTATTGAGGCTGCTCAGCCTAATCCTGTCTCTAGCAAGGCACTTAGGTTTCCACTTCGGCCTGGAAGGGGAAGCACTGGTTCACGTATCGTTGTGAAGGCCAACCATTTCTTTGCAGAGTTGCCTGATAAGGATTTGCATCAATATGATGTGAGTGCGACGGAATGTTCTCTTGTGTTGCTCTCTATAATTCAATATACCTAAATTTGTTTTTTCTCAAATCTAAAATGATTGCCACATTCATCAGTTGGAAGTTCTTCTAAAAATTTGTCCAGTCTGAATTTAACTCTCACCAGAAACTGACATTCATTTGCTGTAGTTTTATTTATTTATCTTTTTCTCATTGTATTGTAGTGCCAATGTGCAATCTTCTCATCAATTAGATTTCTTCTTGATGTCTAGGTTACAATCTCTCCCGAAGTCAGTTCTCGTGGTGTCAATCGCGCTGTGATGGAACAGCTAGTGAAACTGTATAGAGAATCTCATCTCGGGAAGCGTCTTCCAGCATATGATGGTAGAAAGAGTTTGTATACAGCAGGCCCTCTTCCGTTTGTCAACAAAGAATTCAAAATTGTTCTGACTGATGAAGATGATGGATCTGGTACTGCAAGGTATATTTTGTATGTTTGTTTTAGCTTCCTGAATGTTCAAGTAAACATTGTTGTAACAATTTGTTAGTTTTAACTTCCAGAATGTTCAAGCAAGCATTTTTTAACAATGTGAATTGGCTGTCTTATATGCAGAAGGGAAAGGGATTTTAAAGTTGTAATCAAATTAGCTTCACGTGCTGACTTACACCACCTGGAAATGTTTCTAAAGGGAAGTCAGGCTGATGCACCTCAAGAAGCTTTGCAGGTGTTGGACATTGTTCTGAGGGAACTGCCTACTGCTAGGTGAAGGCTATATAACGTTCACGTCATTACTCATCCGTCTTCTTATTGAGTCAGGTGTGTATTTATATAGACACAATATACACCTATTTATAATAAATTTGTGTCTGTCATGTAACAGGTATTCTCCTGTGGGGCGCTCGTTTTATTCTCCTGATATTGGACGAAGGCAGCCATTGGGTGAAGGGTTGGAAAGCTGGAGAGGCTTTTATCAAAGTATACGCCCTACACAGATGGGATTGTCGCTTAACATTGGTCTGCGTTCTCTTTCCTTTATTTTAGTTCTGTTTTTTGTTTGGATTGTTTTTATTGTATCATTGAAATGATCATTTGTGACTAATACTCATACATTCTTTTTGTTTAAAGCCCCTTTTTATTGATAAAGACAGCTGACTTCTATGATGTAGATATGTCCTCCACTGCATTCATTGAGCCTCTTCCTGTCATAGAATTTGCCTCGCACCTGTTGAACAGGGATGTCTCGGCCAGGCCACTGTCAGATGCTGATCGCGTAAAGGTTTATTTTCTCTTTTGTAATTGACTTTGTACATTATGCTTTATTGACAGTTGAGATAATATATTCAGGTCCTGTTCAGTGATAGTTAAAAGTATATACACTCCGTTTTAAATAGATCCTTAATTGGTTGTCATCGGTGGTGTTATGTGTCAATTATTTTTGTGCTCCCAACTGTGGAATGTTGTATAGCGGAACCTTGAAGTTGTGATGCATATTGGTGCTTTGATATTTTTGTGCACTGGGCTTCTAGTTTGGCTTAAGCAAAAGGAGATTGTTACCCTATACGTGGTTTTGTGAATCTTCTTTCCATTTCTGTCGCACTACAAAACTTCAAGTATTCTTATGAAGTTTAATTATTTCTCCCTTTATATGAATGATATTTTCCCTTGGACTGAAATATCCTTTTCTTCAAGTATTTACTTTTGTTGCATCTTATTTTGTTTAATATGGTTTGCACTATATCACAGTCAGCCTTCTTTAGTTCATTTTTTTGTTGATGGTATTGATCTTAACTCTTGCTCACTTCGCATGCCAGATCAAAAAGGCCTTGAGGGGAGTGAAGGTTGAAGTTTTACACCGTGGAACGATGCGCAGGAAGTATCGCATCTCTGGTTTAACATCACAGGCAACAAGGGAGCTCACGTATGAGTCGCTTTAATTTTAACTTTAGTAATATTTACCGGCCTGGTGTTCGTCTTGAATGATTTGGTACTCCTTTATCTACAATTCAGTTTCCCAGTTGATGAAAGAGGTACAATGAAGGCTGTGGTTGAGTATTTTCGCGAAACTTATGACGTTGTCTTAAAACAAACTCAATTGCCTTGCTTACAAGTCGGTAACCAGCAAAGGCCAAATTATCTGCCCATGGAGGTTTGTTCTTTTTGCTCTCCGCTTTCAATGTTTCGAAGTTAGAGGGGTACTCATGTAATTATTGGTTCAGGTCTGCAAAATTGTAGAGGGTCAAAGGTATTCAAAAAGGTTGAATGAGAGACAAATCACTGCATTGCTCAAAGTTACTTGTCAGCGTCCAAGTGATAGGGAGTCCGATATTCTCCGGGTTAGTTCCTACAGCAGTTCTTTTGTGTTTTGCACTCATATTCTTATGTTGTTTGGGAGCTTTCTTGTACTCTTTTGCTTGCTGTATTTTTATTCTTTTTTGCTATAATTTTCCTGCAGCAGTTGACGTGTATTGTTTATATTATATATATATATTATATACATATATGCATGTGACTTGACACTCACTCTATTGTGTACTCATCTGCTGTGCCTGTTACTCAGACTGTTCAACATAATGCATACGCTGATGATCCCTATGCTAAGGAGTTTGGAATCAAAATTAGTGACAAGCTAGCCTCGGTAGAAGCAAGAATTCTCTCTCCGCCATGGGTATTGACTTAATTTATATCTTATTTATTCGTTTATTGTAGTCATATTTCAAAAGCAAATTCCTTTTGCTTGATTTTGTGAATGGCTCGTGATTTCTTGTGCCAGCTAAAATACCACGAAACTGGACGTGAGACGCGATGTCTACCTCAAGTTGGCCAGTGGAATATGATGAACAAGGCAAGTTTTATATTTATAAAATAATAGTGAGATCAAGTACTGCCACTTAATTGACATTCTGTAATTGAAATTGTTATCCTTTTTTCTTGAAGAATAAAAGCATAATCCATTTCATTGCTTGAATTGGTTTCGCTGAAGTTAGGATATTTGCATTTGCAATCATGTATGATAAAACTTGACCTGGCAACCATATATGTTGTGTTCTAATTTAATTTATTAATATTTGTTTCAGAAAATGGTCGATGGGGGAATTGTAAATAATTGGATGTGTGTGAACTTCGCACGTAATGTTCAAGATAATTTGGCTACTGGGTTTTGCTCAGAACTCGCACAGATGTGCACCATATCGGGAATGGTATTACATGACTTTTATTTGCTTTGATATATTCCACATATTGTCTTTAACGGATTATAAACAATTTTTTCTGTGTAGCGGTTCAATCCTAATCCTGTGCTTCCAGTTGCTGGTGCACGTTCTGAGCAGGTTGAGAGAGTGTTAAAAACACGTTTTCAGGATGTGCAGAAACTCAAGAAGGAGCTTGACCTATTAATTGTTATTCTTCCAGATAATAATGGCTCACTATATGGTATGGAATCCATTTGCAATATTCTGATATTAATATTTTCCATGGCCTAGTTCTAAGATTAAATCTACTGTGTGATTTTGTGTCCGCGGTTGTGCTTGAACGCACGCTTCTGCATGATGGTATCTGTCTCATTGATTGTTGCTTTTGACTACTCGTGAAGGTGATTTGAAGAGAATTTGCGAGACAGACCTTGGAATAGTTTCACAGTGTTGCTTGACGAAACATGTTTTCAAAATGAGCAAGCAATACCTGGCGAATGTGGCCTTGAAGATTAACGTTAAAGTTGGAGGAAGAAATACTGTTCTTGTTGATGCATTATCAAGGCGCATTCCACTTGTCAGTGACCGCCCAACAATAATTTTTGGTGCTGATGTAACCCATCCTCATCCTGGAGAAGATTCTAGCCCCTCGATTGCAGCAGTATGATATAAAATTTTAAAGGACTACTTCTGACATGCTTGGTTTAAATATTTTCACTTTTAATATGTATTATTGCCTCTATTTGACCGGAATATGTATATTTTGATGTCTTTAATTATTTTATTACTTAAATTTGATGCAAGATATGTTTCCTGAAATTCAGGTTGTTGCTTCCCAAGACTGGCCAGAGATAACAAAGTACGCTGGCTTGGTCTGTGCCCAAGCACATAGGCAAGAGCTTATCCAGGATCTGTACAAGAGCTGGCAGGATCCTAACAGAGGGACTGTGTCAGGTGGCATGATCAAGTATGTTCATTTCCCACCCTTTAACTTGATTGAAAAAATTACGAAGTATCAGATCAATGTGCGGTTTATTTCTTTGTGTTTTTAATATCAAGCTGTTTATAATATCAGTTACGTTACTGTGTTATAGGGAACTCCTTATATCATTCCGCAGATCGACTGGACAGAAACCCCAGCGTATTATATTTTACAGGTAATTATTATTATTAACTATATCAGTAATTGGTGCCCTTTCATGGTGCTTGTGATTATTTTGTCCTAATCGCGAGCAACCTGCAGGGATGGTGTTAGTGAGGGGCAGTTTTATCAAGTTCTTCTATATGAACTTGATGCAATTCGCCAGGTGGTGTTTTCTGTTACACCTAAATTTTGGCTGTCCTTGTCTTTAATTGTTATAATTTTTACTTTTATATGTTTTGATTTTAACTGTTCGTGATTTGTGAGTTATGATGTCCAAGCTAATGTTACTTCTGCATTTTTCACGGGAAAACAGGCCTGTGCTTCATTGGAGCCAAATTATCAGCCTCCGGTTACATTTGTTGTAGTTCAGAAGCGCCATCATACTAGGTTGTTTGCCAACAATCATCGTGACCGTAATTCAGTAGATAAAAGTGGAAATATTTTGCCTGGTATTCCTTTGTTCCTCCTACACTGTTATTAGCTCGTTATACATAGTATCATTACATTACTTGTTTTTCCCCATAAAATCACAGGTACTGTTGTGGATTCCAAAATATGTCATCCCACTGAGTTCGACTTCTATCTCTGCAGCCATGCCGGCATCCAAGTAAGTTATTACCTGTTGATTCCTTAAGCGGTATAGGAAAAATTGAGAACTAGGGACTCTGTCTTATGTATTTTGTTGTGCAAACAGGGAACTAGCCGTCCAGCACATTATCACGTTCTTTGGGATGAGAACAAGTTCTCAGCAGATGGATTGCAGTCCCTCACCAACAATCTATGTTACACGTAAGTTCACTTTTGTTACAGTTTGCACATGAGTGGTACGAGAAATTGATACCTGAAGTCACTGTATCTTATGGGCTTTGATTAAAACATATGTTTGTTGATTTGCAGATATGCCAGGTGCACAAGATCTGTTTCAATAGGTGAGTAATAGAATCACTATTTCCATTTAAACATGTTTTATCTGATTCAGGCAACCTGTTGTATTAAGTCTTGAATGTTGTGTGTTACAGTGCCACCAGCATATTATGCGCACTTGGCAGCATTCCGAGCTCGCTTTTATATGGAACCTGAGACATCCGATAGTGAGTCAATGGTGAGTGGTGCTGCTGGTGGCCGGGGAGGAATGGGGGTTGGAAGAAGCACTAGAGCTGCAAATGCAAATGCAGCTGTTAGGCCCTTGCCCGCTCTTAAAGAAAATGTGAAAAGGGTCATGTTCTACTGCTAGAAGTCTTGGAAATTTGGAGCACTTGTGTTTGGAGCACTTGTGTGAACAATTCTATGCTGCTGTTGCTTTGATAGTTGTGAATCTATGTTGTTTTTCATGTACTTAAATTCGGTAACTTATTGCCGAAATTTAAATAATTGAACGAATATTTATTTGGTGAAATATAAATTGATCAGCAGATAAAACCCCCACTATTTCCATATCTATGATTGCTTATAAAATGATACACGTCTTTCTTTCATAGTAGAATGTGAGAGTGCTGGATCGTTTAGTTCTGTTTCTTTCGTAGTAGATTATGAGAGTACTGCGTGTCTTTTGGTCATGTGGACAACAAAAGATTAGATTCAGTGCCAACTTTTTAAAATTAAAAGACTTAATTGGGATTTGAAATGATTTTTTATGAATTTTGAAAATTCTACTGTGCCTATTTTTAATGGATTTATAGGAATCATCACTGAAATTTGCAAGACTTTACGTGATTTATTTTAACAAATTCTGTTAAAATTCGCGTACAATTAAAATCAGCAACAATCATTTAAAATTAATGAATTGTTATAAATTTTTTAAAATTTAAATTGAATACATCCCCAATTTTTTTAATAAGATTAAGATTAAAGCTAATAATTTAATACACTACACGGAAAATATCAATAAAAAATATAATATAAATGAATATGTGTCTTTTCACGATAGAACACGAATTCTGAACAGTTACGGATATGTATTTACACTTTACTCTTCAGTATACGACACAAAAATATTCTAAATAAATATTCTAAATACATTTATAAGACATATATACACATATTTTTCTAATATATATATAGGGAAATAATCAGGAGCCAACGTGGGTTGGGGGGACAGCCAGCCAACCCACAGCAATGAAACATTGCGGGGAAAACAATGTTTCAATGTGGGTCTTGCCTTCCGCAATGAAATACTGCGGGATGTTTTCATGCACAGGAAACATTGCGCATTCCGCAATGTTTCATTGTTGGGCCGCAATGTTTCATTTTTGTCCAAACTGCTCCTCTCTTTAGTTTATTCTAATATTTAACTTATTTATACAAGTATAAAAATAATATTAATGTTAACAGTAATTAATTTTTTAAAATATGTTAACATTAAATATAAGTAGTAGTAATATATTAAAATATTATCAATTTTAATAATAAATTTATCAATTTAATTTTTTCGGTACTTTTTCTTTAAATTATCGTATGAATAATTTTAGTTTAAAAAATAATATTATTAATTTTATACTTTTTAGTGAATTGAGTTATTTTAGTTTAACAAATTTATCAACAGTCAAACTTATTTTTTGTGCAAAACTTATTTTTGTGCCAATATTAATAAGAATTTTAAAATTCACAAAATTAAATTTGGCACAAAAAAAATTTGCTGAAAACATTTCATTTGACTGTTGAAATTGCCGCAATGAAACATTGCGGCAGTTGAATTGACTGGTCAATAGAGCAGAAGCTTGACCGACACGCCGCAATGTTTCATTGCGGCAGAAGCTTGTGAATTTTAAAATTCAGATTTTCACCTATAAATAGTCCTGCCTCATCTCATTTTTTTTCAACATTCTCTTCTCTATTTTTATTCTACATTTTCTCTTCAACATTATCTTCTCTAATTTCCGAAAAATGGTTTTCTACTATGATTATGACAATAATAAGGTAATTATCGATGGTGTGGCTTATGACGGGCCCGAAGGAGACGAAGACATGGCAATAGCTCTCCGCCGTTTTCAAATGACACTTGAGCGCAAGAAAAAAAAAAAGAAAATGAAGCTAAAGCGAAGGCGGAAAAGTCGAAGAAAAAGAAAAACGACGATAAGGGTGATAAAGGCGGTTCTTCCAACACCGTTAAAGTTTGATCATTCTCGTCGACATAAAATGTTATTATGTATTTTTTTTGAAAAAATATTTGAATGTACTCCATTTATGTTTGAATGAAATAAATTATTTAATGTTTTATTTTTCTTGTACTTGTCCAATTTATTTTATCAAGTTTAAATTTTAATAAACAAATATAATGCTAAAATTTGAAAATGTGAAAAACTAAAAAAATGAAAATTTATCGAATTTTCGTTATCTATAAAAAATATAAAAATGGACACTTTACCTGGATTCTTTCGAAATAGAAAAGGACACGCATGCTTCTAATTTCTCGTGTCCACTAATAATCTCACAATATCTAATTCTTTGTTTAAATAATTGCATGAGATAATTGATCCGACGTTGATATTATTATTAAGTTACTCTTATAAATATTTATATCTTCAAAATAACATTTAACATATTAAATGAAATGTAATAAGTCTAGAAACTATTTTTTATAATTATTTTTGATTAAATTTCTAATTTTAAAGAAAATAACAAAAATAAACAACCCAACCGCAATGTTTCATTGCGGTGGACACTTCCCCCCGCAATGAAACATTGCTGGGGTACGTTGTAAAATTTTTATAAACTGCAAATATTTACAGTTGTTGGCTTGGGGGTTTGTACAATGCCGCAATGTTTCATTGCGGCCATCGCAATGAAACATTGCGGCCGTGCATTTAATGCACACACCTACCTTAAAATGTCTGTATTTTTGAAACATTGCTGTTTTTACTGCTTCTTAACATTCTGCTCAAATTTATTCTTCTGAAAAAAAAGGTTAGTATTCAATATCCATGGCTTCTTATTTATTTGATTATTCAAGTTCATCTAGTGATCATAACGATTTTAATTATGTTACCCCCCACACAAAAAAGAGGGTTTATCGTAAAATCTTTAATGATGATGAAGTAATAGATGTTGATAGTATTGAAGATAAAGTTAATGATCCGGGAAAGCGAAAAACGCATAGTGATGATGATGTTGGTTTCGGTTGGAAGAATCACGATGTTCACGGTGATTCCGATGATAGTAATGATTCTTTTAATGGCGATGATGATAATAAAATTAATGATGAAAATTTTATTGGAAATATGAATGATGTAGTTCCTTGTGTTGGTATGATGTTTGATTCGTTGGATGAAGCGGAAAGTTTTTATCGAAGTTATGGTCGAAGTATAGAGTTCGAGATAATTATTCGAAGTAGTCATAAGCATTCAAGAAATGGTGGTATATCGTCACGTTTGTATATATGTCGAAAGGGTGAAAGATTGGGCCCAAAACCCTTGGAAGTTGAAGATAGGGTTAAAGGAAAACGACCTCGAGATGTTATTCCTCGAACTTGTTGTCGTGCTCGTATGTGTGTTGCTCACAAAGTAAGCTCAAACAAATGGGAAGTAACCAAGGTCAACCTAGAGCACAATCATGCTATGGTTACATCGGATAAGGTAAATTTCATGCAAAGATCACGCAACATAGATCCGTTTACCCGATCTTTGATTGAGTTATTCAACAAATCGGGTATCGAGACCCCGAAAGTGATGAATTTACTTAGTGAGACGTGTGGTGGTATTGAAAAAATTGGTTTTTCCGCTCAAGACGTACGAAATGTAATACGTGACATTCGAAGACGGGTTTTTGATTCCGGTGATGCGGAGTGTGGATTGGTTTTGTTACGAGACTTGCAAAAACAAAGTGATGACAATTTTTTCTACCGAGTGGATGTGGATGAGGAGAATCGGGTTAGGGGTTTGGTGTGGGTTGATCCTCGTTCGCTTAACGCGTACAAGAATTTTGGAGATGTGGTGACTTTCGACTTGACATATCGGACTAATAGGTATGACATGCCTTTTATTCCAATTACGGGAGTGAATCACCACTACCAAAATATTTTGTTTGGATTTGCACTTATAAGGGACGAGAAAGAGACTACTTATAGATGGGTTTTGAAGACTTGGTTGGAAGCGGTCGATAACAAGCCACCTATTACCATTATTACGGATCAAGACATCGCTTTAAGTAATGCCATTTCTGAGGTTATGCCTAACACCAACCATACATATTGTACGTGGCATATTAGTAGCAAGTTTCCCGAGAAACTATCTACTTTGTATACTCAATACTCGGAGTTCAAGACGGATTTTAATGCATGTATCTACAAGTCATTGTCACCAACGGAATTTGAAGGTAGGTGGGAGGACTTGAAAGAGAAATATGATCTTGAAAATCACAATTGGCTAAATGATATGTATGCAATTAGACGGCAATGGGTTTTTGCTTTCACGAAACAACATTTTGCCGCCGGTATGACTACCACCTCAAGGAGCGAGTCTATGAATTCATTTTTTGATGAGTATGTGAAAGCGTCGACCGGTTTGAAAGAATTCATTGAGAATTCACAAAAAGCTTTGGACTCACAATATTTACGGGAGGTTCAAGCCGATTTTGACACCGAGTACAAGGAAAAGAGACTATTCTCTAACTCGTCAATGGAGATACATGCCTCCAAGATATACACAAAAGAGATGTTTAAGCGATTTCAAAAAGAGCTTCAAAAAAGTCAATCTTTTGTTGTGAAAAGCATGAAAGGTTGTGGAGATTATCTTTCAAAGATGTATTTGGTAGAAAAGTCCACCTTGCCGGAGATTAATAGAAGGAATTTTTTCTTGAAGGTTTCCATCGACGGGAGTTATTCTTGTACATGTAAAAAATTTGAACATTCCGGGATGATTTGTAGACACATGATCCGTTACCTTAACAAGAAACAAAAGACGATGATACCACCAGATCTTGTAACAATGAGGTGGACAATAAACGGAAACAAAGTTGCGGGACCTCTACCGTGTACGCCTCAGATGCTTGGTAATGTTGTAGAATCTCAAACGGCAAGATATAGTGGATTGTGTAAAGCTTTCCAAGGTTTATCCGTTGTTGGTAGTTGCTCCGTTCCGCGGTACAATTACTTGATGAGCGTGATCAAGAGAGAAAAGGAGTATGTGATTAAGTCTTTTCCGGGAGAAAAGAGAGAGAAAAAAATAAATGAGGACTATGAAAGTGATGAAGAAGATGACCCGTTATTAGATCCCCCAAGGTCACAAACAAAAGGACGTCCAAAAGCGGGTAGATTCAAAAGTGGTATCGAGACGTCAAGTTCAAATAAACAATTTCGAAAGTGCAGTTTTTGTGGGGCGAGGGAAGAAGGCCATGATAGAAGAAATTGTCCCTCGAGATTATTAGGAAAAAAGAAAAAAAATGATTGTAATTTCTTATCATGCACTTTTAAATATTAATTAAATATTTTCAATGTTGTTAATGTTAGTACTTGTTGCCATTATTAATAATCCCAAAAAAAAAAGTGACTCCAAAAAAAAATTTGAAAAATGAAGATTTTTTTTTTTCCAAAATTGGGCAGAAAGTTTTCTGTAAAACAGAAAAAGTATTATATAAAAAATAAATCATTTGCAAGTGCAATGACCAATCTGCAAATTTATGCAAAACCCAGATTACCCCCGTAATGAAACAATGCTGCATCCGCAATGAAACATTGCGGCATCCGCAATGAAACATTGCGGGCCTAAACTGGGCTTTGCCGAATTTTGCATATTGTTCACTGCACTTGCAAATGATTTATTTTTTATATAAAACTTTTTCTGTTTTACAGAAAACTTTCTGTCCAATTTTGGAAAAAAAAAATCTTCAAAAATAACTTTTTTTTCAAATTTTTTTTTGGAGTCACTTCTTTTTTTGGGATTATTAATAATGGCAACAAGTACTAACATTAACAACATTGAAAATATTTAATTAAAATTCATTAATATTTCAAAGTACATAATAACAAATTCGGCATGACCTCTTTGTTTTTAAGTTAAACTTTACCTGTAAAATAAAAAAACCGGCATGACCTATTTATTTTTAAGTCAACCAAAAACCTGTAAAATTTCAAACCAAACCAAACTAAACTTAAAAATGAATGGCCTTGACATGCCAACTACAAACAAACCAAACCAAACTAAACTTAAAAATGAATGGCCTTGACATGCCAACTATAAACAAACCAAACCAAACCAAACCAAACTTAAAAAAAATGGCCTTGATATGCCAACTACAAACAAATCAACTAAAATAAATACATCTAACCAACCAAAATAAATACAACCAATCTAAATAAAATACAACCGGGCAAAATATGCACAACTAACTAAAGTAACTACAAGTCACTAATCAAATAACAAACTAGTGTCCCGCCTCTCTTTGTCGAATGCCCCACTCAGAAATGTGTCTAGCAACCCCTTTTGATAACTCGTGCGCCATCCGATAGCGAAAAGTCTGTACATCAACTTTAGGGTTCCACACAGCTGATGGCAAGGAGATCCCGTTGAGCATAGCGTCCATGTACTTGGATACATACACACCACAATCATTGCCACCATCTTGCTTGGGTCGAGCATCAAGACCATGAACCCGAGTATATTTCGATGGAAATCGAGATGGATGCAAATAATTGAGCATATATGGGATCAACTTTTCCTGCAAATAACGGGAAATGAACCTAACAAGTCATTATTTAATTATTAATCTATTTAAAACTACTGGTAGGGAATTAAAGAATGATATTTCACGGGAAATGAACCTAACAAGTCATTATTTAATTATAAATCTATTTAAAACTACTGGTAGGGAATTAAAGAATGATATTTCACGGGAAATGAACCTAACAAGTCATTATTTAATTATTAATCTATTTAAAACTACTGGTAGGGAATTAAAGAATGATATTTCACGGGAAATGAACCTAACAAGTCATTATTTAATTATTAATCTATTTAAAACTACTGGTAGGGAATTAAAGAATGATATTTCACGGGAAATGAACCTAACAAGTCATTATTTAATTATTAATCTATTTAAAACTACTGGTAGGGAATTAAAGAATGATATTTCACGGGAAATGAACCTAACAAGTCATTATTTAATTATTAATCTATTTAAAACTACTGGTAGGGAATTAAAGAATGATATTTCACGGGAAATGAACCTAACAAGTCATTATTTAATTATTAATCTATTTAAAACTACTGGTAGGGAATTAACGAATGATATAGTTACCATAATGATATTTCACGGGAAATGAACCTAACAAGTCATTATTTAATTATTAATCTATTTAAAACTACTGGTAGGGAATTAAAGAATGATATAGTTACCATAATGTAATACTGGAAGGGGTGAGCGATGTTCCCTGTTGTGTCTTTGTCGTCCCTAAGAGGATCAATGTTTAGCACTCTCATTTTGTTGAGATTAACAACAAACAAGAACCAATGAGAGCTATCACACGTGGGGAAAAATGCAAAGTCACAAAACTGAAGAGGCAAGCTACCCCCCTTATTAGCATAATCTTTAAAGAACCTCTCCATTGACTTCTTGGCATCACCTTTTAGGGTACTCGGAGAAGCCTACAATTACAAGTCAAAAAATAGGTTAACATTTATACAGCATAATTGATATCTGTTTATAGAAAAGCAGGTTGGAGCATTGCTATTTATTTAATAGAGTACCTTCAAGTTAGGACAAAACTCAAATGCCATCGCCATGAAAAAGCTAGGAGCAATGAAATACCGCCTGGGCTTGAAACTTTCAGTTATGGGAATTTTTTCCCATTTTTCCAAGAGTTTATCCTCTCTAAGTCTCAAGAGCTCACCATAGGCATTGAGAACATCATCCTCCACCCAAAACTCTGGTCGCAAAGTTGTTACTTGGCTATGTGTAAGAGGATAAGTAATGCCCCGCTCACTGTGATCACGCCAAATGTAATCAACCTCTAAACTCCAGAAATGCCGATACAACCACCTCACTTTCCGATTTTTTAGTGGCCTTGTCATATCACCACGCCGCTCAGGACCACCTCGTTTCGTCGCATCCTCCGCCAAATCTTCAATTGAGTCCATCTACAAAATAAACAAAAACACAATTAGCATATTTGGAACTAGTTAATCTAAGGCCATTTACTTTAAAAAAGAGTTAAGAGTTATTACATCAAACATGTCCCGTAGCTCACTAGGAACAGAAGACTCACCTATGCCCAAATGTACATATGGAGTGACAAGGGAGGAAGAGGCCTCTAAAGATTCTGGAGTAATAGGCATCTGCAATCCATAAATTAAGTACACACTTAACACTTAGTTTAATCCATTTATAACTAGTTGTAGGGAATTAATCCATTTTAATCCCATTTAGTTGACATAGTAGGGAACAAATAATACCTTTAGTGGAATAGGTTGAAATGTCATAGATCTGTGGAATGGTGTTGGAGTAGTATAATCAACCTGCAATTGGAAGCCGATACATAAACATATTCAACACATGAAGCTAAAATATTTTAGGTGCATAGAATGACAATATTTGTTAAATATTTATACCTGAGGGGGAATGGATACAGGTGTCGGAGCAGTGGTGGGTGGAACATCAGCAGGAGATTGAACCTCAACCTGTAATTTGAAGCCGATACATAAACATATTCAACACTCGAAGCTAAAAATGTGTAAGTGCATAGGAGGTGTCAAAGATTTGTACCTGAGAGGCAATGGATACAGGTGTAGGAGCAGTGGCGGGTGGAACATCACCAGTAGACTGAACCTCAACCTGCAATTACAAGCCAATACATAAACATTATTCAACACAGGAAGCTGTAAATATGTAAGTGCACAGGAGGACAATATTTATAAAATATTTGTACCTGAGGGGGAATAGATACATGTGTAGGAGCATGGGTGGCTGGAATATCACCAGTAGACTGAACCTCCTGCAATTACAGCCGACACAGACATATTAATCGAATTCTACGATGCATGAAATGAAAGCTTTTGTTAGAAATTTATACCTCACGTGGACGTTTAGGGGGGACAAGTACTGCGGTATCCTCCTCAGGACCACCAGTCTCATCCTGCCATTAATGTAAATTAAAGACACACAGGTCATTTACATATTCAATAGACGAAATTAAAAAGATCACAAGTTCGTGAATGATAGTTATTAGTACCTCACGAGGACGCTTCTGAGAGATAGGGGGCGCTGTCTGTTGCGAGCTACTAGGAGCTGTATCATGAATGTCTACCTCACGTGCATCTCCAGCAGGAGGCTGACGCTCAACAAGAGGCTGCTGAATATCTTTCGGTCTGATGAAAGCGGGCCTACTGTATCCAAGACCCTTCCACTCAGTCATTACCCGATCATAATGTGCGAGAAAATCGGGAATGACATCATAGAACCAGCTAGGAGGGCCGCGCATGTGGATCATGTATGTCATCTTCATAGCACTCTCTAACTACAAATAAATAATGATAATCCATTTTACAAGTAGTTGTAGGGAATTAACGATAATTCACGGGAAATTAACCTAAATAAGTACTTATTTTCATTTTTAATCCATTTTACAAGTATTTGTAGGGAATTAACAATAATTCACGGGAAATTAACCTAAATAAGTACTTATTTTCATTTTTAATCCATTTTACAAGTAGTTGTAGGGAATTAATGATAATTCACAGGAAAATAACCTAAATAGTTGTAGGAAAACAGGTAAAGACTACAATTGGAAATAAGTGAAGAATACCATACCGCATCACCCATCATCTGCTGAGGGTACCAGTCACGGGGATGTATGATATCGCCCTCAGGGGGTACACAATGAGCGATCCTCATCTTACTTACCCGTCTATACCACTGCATATACTCGGCAAAAGATACAAACCCGCCCTCAACAATCTCCGGCCCGCTCGTAGCCACATAACTCTCCCACTCGGCAACATACTGCTGATGCATAGCAAGACGGTGAGGCCGCTGAAAAGAAGACTGTCTCTCCAACCTCAGAACAGCGTGGTCAAACGGATCATCCGGTATATGCTAGCACATCCCAAACTGTCTCAGTACCCTATCAGAATACTGGTACTCAATGATCTCAAATGCTACCAGCGGGATACGACCAAGAGCCATATGACGACACACCGGGAAATGAGTAGCATCAACATCATCAGGATCAGCCTCTCTCTCGTAAAGTCTGGCAGACGGCTGCCATGTCACCTAGTGTAGCTGTAAACTGTCCAAATCACCCCGGTAGTTACGTGTATGGTGGTGGGGGTTTACTCTACTAACCTTCACTGGCTCGGCCCACGCGCACGCCCTCGGCCACCGAATCTCCTGTTGAGGCGCAATCTCCGGCCTCCCGGGTGCCAATCTCTCGTAAGCCCACAACATCAATAGCAGACTACACCCGTTAAAGGTGCAAACAGACCTATCAGCCGACAAAGTCAGTGATCTGTACAAGTGTGCCAAAACAGCTGCACCCCATGCATAATCATGAATCTCCGACTCCTCCATCAGCAGCTGCATATACCGGGGATGCACCACGTCCCGCGAAGATGTAGGGAAAAGCACGCCTCCAATAATAAATAATATATAGGCTCGTGTATGCACTCTGCACTGCACCTTAATCTGAGCAGCATCCATATCTCTGGTATCAGCTCTCGCCCCGTACCGGTTCCTCAGCTGGTTAAAATGCAGCCCATCCTTATAGAACTCCCTGCGCTCCTGCTCTGACATAGACGGATCCTCCTAGTTCTTCATGAACCACGCCTTCGGGTGCTCAAGCTCGCCCTGGGCGAGAGGACGGCCAGTAACCGGTAATCCCAGAATCATATAAACATCCTCCAAAGTAATAGTCATCTCCCCACACGGCAGATGGAATGTGTTAGTCTCTGGCCTCCACCTCTCAATCAAGGCCGTAATGAGTCTGATGTCATTCTGCCGAACCACTCGGGGGTTGCCGAACGCCCCAAAAATATGCATCCAACAGAGCCTGCTGATCTGGAAGTATATGCCACTCACCCATCCTCGCTGTCAGCTGTCTAACATCTACGGTATTCCTGTCCCCGCCCTCCCAGATCAGACTGCTAATATGGCGGTCCTGCATAGTCAGCAAGGATCGATCAAGAGGTCCACACTCCATGTCCATAGTATATGCAATATTTTAAACCAAAAAGCACATCAGTACAACTCCAAACAAACAGTAATTACGAAAAAGAAAACAAACATTCTTTCAGCTTAAGAATGATACTCTTCAGCTACTTCTGTGTTTTGAAACTCCAGTTTTCGATATGTCAAAATTCTGATTTTAGTTGGACTAAAACTGTGGCTCTTTCTTTAGCCATGGAACCAGCATTGAGAATCTTGAGTAGAAATTTCAATGCTGTCACTAACAACACCAATCCCACACCTTCTGAATGATAATATTATTTATATGGACTCTTATGACTTGAGTAGTAGATATAAGATTAGATAATGTAGCATGATTCCACAATTCTTGGTTAAAATACTGGTTATACATTTATTTTAAAGATTCTCTTATTAGATATACATGAAGAAAGAAATTAGTGAGGAATGGCAAAGAATACTAGAATAAGATATTCACAATATTTTTGTATCAATCTGGTGTCTCAACAACTGCAGAAGATATAGGTAATGACAAGTTTAAGAATTCTTACTATGTTCTTATAAATAAATGACATTCTAATGAGTGGAATGCCATCTTGTAGAGTTGCATTATCACAATTTGTGGACATAAAAACTCTATCCAGAATGCAACAAAAAACAAAGTTTACTGTTAGATAAATTGTACTTGAATTCAAGCAATGATCTTAAACTATTGTACTTCACACCTTAACAGTTTAGACAACTGATGTAAAAAATCTCAAGCTTAGGAATGATACTCTTCAGCTACTTACTAATGTAAAAAACAAACTAATTCTCAGAGGAATTTCATCAAACACTTCATTGGCATTAATAAAAAATTAGCTTAAAATCAAAAAAACTACAAAATACACACAAAACCCATCTAAATTACCCCTAATTCGAAACCTAATTCAACCTAATTATTAACTAATTTACCCCTAATTCGAACCCTAATTATCACATAATCAACATAATTTCGAACAAATATCACATTCACATAAAAAATCGAATAGTAATCGAATAAAATCGCACTCAAACTCAAACTCATTGTATAATCGTGTGTGTGTTGGTGTAATCGTGTGTATAAGTGTGTGCATAGCTATAAATCGTTTGTATACCTGATGAACAAGAAGATCAGTGGAGTGGTTGTGATTGAAATTGTCTCAAATCGCTTCAATGTCGCTGATGGTCGTGTTTGAGTGTCTGTTTTTGAGTTTCTGCGTGTATATGCGAGTATCTGTGCCTTAGTTTCTGTGTCTGTGTGTAAGGTAAAACGACTACCGCAATGAAACATTGCGGGGACGCAATGAAACATTGCGGAGGTATAATATTTGTGTTTATTTGACATTATTAATGTTTAACATTATTAATATTTTCAAATATTCAAATATTTTTATTTATTATTAAAAATATTGAATAATTAAAATATTTAAATATCAAAATATTTTCCTTTATTATTTTAATATATATTATTAAATATTTAAATATATTAATTTCATTTTAATGTTTCAATACTTTTAAAATATTGAATATTAAATATTAAATATAATATTTAATATTATTATAAAATATTTTATAATATTTTTTAAATATTATATTTTTAATCAGAAATATTAAGAATAATATCTTATTAAATTAATATTTATGTAGTTAAAAAAACATTGATAAATGAATTAACATAGGAAAAGGGTAAAAAAGGGGAATGGAGTATGTGGGCCACTCCCGCAATGTTTCATTGCGCCCTCGCAATGAAACATAGCGGCAATAGCGGATCCTAGCCATTCGTTTTTTACTTCAATGGTCTTGATTTGTTGGTTGGATAGGGGTCCCTATCCAACTATGGCTGTGGATAGGGACCCATATATATAATCACACATATATATATATATATATAAATATATATATAAAAAATAGACTATTATACATAAATATATATATATTATATCCAAAAATATAATATTATTATATATTTACTCATTTTATTTATTTCTTTAATTTTATAGGTAAAATATACATGAAACGAGGAGTTATATATATATGTTTTTATTTTTTGATACACAAATTCTAAATACGTACATATATGTGTTTATCTTTTAACATACGAAATATAAAATTACACAATACGAAAGTGTATGAAATAATACAAATTACCGACTCTAATCCTGACTAATTATGATAATAATAATGCCATAAAATTCCGTTACACATCATCTGTTTTTCTTTCATCTTCGACCCCTTACCTGCAACATGAACACAACATCCTATTCACCCTCTTCCCTTTTATATTCGTAATATATTCGAGCGCAGTTGATTGGGAGATTTCACGGAAAATCCAATTATTTTAATGAGGCAATCACTGGACAAAACATGTTTGCACATGTGTATATAGCATATATGTGTTGTGAACATATGTTTATGTGTAAGTTGTATAGAGTTCTATATTCAAACAAAAGACATGAATTTGTATTTGGTTATTCTACCAAAACATGTCTCCGTAAAATTTATGATACAATATCTATACTGCATATGCGTTCGCATAATTTTCAACACCGGATGTGTATCATACAAAATCTCAGTGGCAAATGCAAAAGTAAGGAAAAAATAACTATCTCTGTTCAAAATCGTTATTAGAATAAGACAATGAAAGTTTTAAATTAATCCTTCAGCCCTAATTTAAGCTCTTGTGCTCGGGGCGAAGAGACTGAAACTTAAGGAGGGAGGGTAATTATTGTAGAATGTATTATAGTCGACAACGCAAAAATGACATAATTATTTAACAATAAAAATGTAAGCACCGAATTTTTTTTGAATGTTTTGTGTTGTATCAAATAAAATATTATACGTTTTATTACAAGAATTATAAGTGGTCATAGATTTTAACTGTTATATGTTTTATATATGTAGTTCGATTCCGGCTATTTTTCAGCTATTTTATTTTGTGATAAATGCGTTTATACGTTGATAGGGTATAAGAGACCCGGATATGCGTCAACCTGGACTTAAGGAATACAGGCTCAACTAACCTACTAAGACCCCCATCTCCCAGGCCAATCAAGCATAGGAGCCCAGACCCGGGTCTATCCTATTACCCGGATCCGGATCAGGGCTCAAGCCATCATGAGGGGGGTCCCAGCAAACACATTCACATCTCACAACCCGCCAAGGAAGGGTACGTGGCCACATGACTATGACAGCTATCAACAACCAACACACCAGACAAGCACGACGCGTGTCAGAAGGCCGTTAGGACACTCTGGAGGTGGTCCTGCCCTGGACACATGTAAGCAATCCACTCAAGCCAGGCGTCCTCTGGTCCCAAGATCCAACGACCCAGATTTGGAGGTAACTACCCCTAAACCCTACCTTGGGGCTATATATACCCCCAAGGCTGAAGGGTTTAGGGGTTGGAAAATATACACTCTGGCACACCCACACACTCTCATATATTCATAAACACACAGCAGCCATCACATATACACATCCACACACACACAGCAGCCTCTACATTATATATACATACCTTCATCTTCTTCAAGGCCCTATTCTTATTCTTACACCGGAGGCGCCGTGGGAGGCAAACCCCCCTTCCGGTGTTGTTTTGCAGGCGCCCAACCAGCAGTTACACCTCATTCATACCTTGAAGGTCCAGGAACGGCGTCGGACGGAGCCGTCCGCTCACCGGAGTTATCATACGTAATGTTATATTATCGAGATTAAATTTTAATAACCGATATTGTGTGTGGAATGTTTGTAGGGCTGTAAACTGATCCGGACTATCCAGTATCTCGGCTTATATCCGACTCAAAAAAATGATACACGTCTATCATATAAGTTTTATAAACGATCCAAATCTGGCGGAAAAATTAAGCTCAGATAAAATATGATCTCAGATATGAGCACTTATATACCCGCTCAAATTAGGTCTCATATTATTTTTTATAAAATGATCCTGCCCGAATATCCAAATATGATCCATGACTCATATTCGATTCGACCCCGTATGTAGAATATATTTTCAACCCCCATTATATTTGTAAGTAAATAATCATTTTATAATTCTTTATATCTTATATAAGTTTTAATTTCCTAAAAAGTATGACTTTTATGGTTATTATTTTTACAGTAGTACATTAATTTTATACCAATAATCATCTGAATAGTTGAAATAAAAATTATACTTAATGTTCGTGGAACATATTTGACTCCTATCCGGTGGATCATAAACTACTCGGTTAGAAAATGAAAATACGGTACCGGCTCATAATCGGTTTGGATCCGGTCCTCGTATACCCGGGATCAGTTTGTATACGAATAATATGATCTGTACCCAAATATGGACACACTAAAAGTAAAACGATATGATACTTGAGTAAGAGGGTGTTTGGTTCGACCTAGATCATTTTACAGCCCCAAGTGTTTGGACTTATTTTGCGTTATGTGTTGTTTATCATAGTCATTTTCAGGACATTTAAATGATTTAGAAAATATTTCATTTCGTGAAAAATATCTTATCGAGCCCCTACACGTACTACAAAGCCAAAAAAATCATATTTTTATTTTTTCACAATTATGGGTCTTTCAATTATTGTATATTTTTGGATTACCTATAATTTTTGGCATATATTTTGTATTTATTTAAAATTAAAAATTTGAAAATCATTTCCTATAAATTATTAATTATTGGCTAATTATTTTTATTAGAAAATATAATTAAAGCCCTAAATGAAATTAGGGGTAATTTTTTGTAACTATAAATAATTTTCAGAATTAATAAAATTAATAAAAAATCAGATAATTTTAAGAAAAATACAGAAATTTCCAGAATTGTCCAAGATTCGAGTTTCGTGTTCTGATAATCAAAACTTGAATTGAAGGTGCAAACAGTGTTAGAATTTGGAGTTCGATTAATCAAATTGAAGCCTGAAACGTGTTCTTTCCATTGCCACCATCAATTTTATCAAAGGGTAACAATTGAACAATTTTTTTTTCGATTTTAATTCGAATTGGGGTTCGTTTTATTATATGATGTTTTTTGTTGTTATGGGTGTTTAGATCGCTAAATTTCGAGTTGATACATGTGTGTTTTGTGTACAAATGATTTCGTTTTGAGGTTGCCGAAAAACGGAACCGCCTTCGGCGTTGACTCATTTTTTCGGTCATATCATTGTTTGTTTATTTATTTTAATTGTTGGGTTAGTAATTATATGATCATAAGGAGTAATATGTGATAGTTTTCTGAGGTTCGACTGAATTTTGGGTTCGTCGAATTCTTCGTTGCTGGTGTGCTTTAATTTTTGGCCGGAGAAGACGAAGTCGTGCTCGTGGATTGATGTTGGGGCTGGGGCTGAGTTTCTGGGTTGGTTATGAATGAAAACGACTGAGGAACGGGGCAAGAACGGGTTTGTAAAAATTCGAATAATGATATGATTTCGATTTTAAAAATATTTTACAAACCTGTATGACGATCTGACTTATGTGCTATGTGATTTAAGTGCATATTCGAGTCCCAATTGTTATCTTTAATTGTTTTGTGAGTTTACTTGCTATCGTACGGGTAAACGATATGGTTCAGACAAGTAATTCATTGTACAAGTTTTTGTACAAATCGATTAAAATAGTACCTTTTATTTATAGATACGAGTCGGACAAGGCGATACGAGCAGGGTTAAGTAGCAGTAATCAAGTTTGTTCTTATAACAGACCGGGCAAGTTTTCTACCATATTCTAATTTCGGAATAGTGAAATACTTTGCTCGTCATTACATCAAATCCTGATTATGCTAGTACGCGTATCCCTTGATCTTTCATTGTGATAGTTTATTGATAGCTTGAGCATATGACCTTTGTTCTGGGTTATTTGCAATTCAATTATCTTTCTTTTGATAGTGTTTCTTACTAGATTCCCTGATATTTTAGATAAATTAAAGGCACCCTCTCGTATCCTATTTTACTTACACATTGTTCATCACTAGGAAAAATTTTGATGTTGGGATAACATCTAAGCATACAGATTGTTCCGGATGCTTACCTTATGGACTGGATGGTTACGAGAAAGGGTCAGGGATGGGCTGGACCCTATGTTTTATTAGGCTGAAATGGGCCTGGGTATTCTATATGATGGTGGTTCTATGCGGATGGGCATAGATCTGTACTGTATCTCGACTGATCAGTGGGTTATAGTACATATGTTGGTTCTAGTACCCAGGCTAATTTATTGTTGATCGTCTCTAGCGACATTCCTTTTTAATTGTTAAAGTAAACAGTTATCTGTTGAGATTGCTTTATTGACTCTTTATCAGATTTACCTTGTTTATGTTTGTTGATACTTTTATATATACATATTGTGGACTTATTGAGAAATTATGGCTCATGCTCGTTGTTACACATGTTATCTTTTAGTTAAGGTAGAAGACGAAGCCTATCCATACCCGAAAGGCAAAGAAGTGTGTGAGAAGGAGGGACCCTCAGGCACCTAGGGTGCTGGTACCTATTAAGGAAGAGAGCTTTGAGTTAGCCACTCAAGTATAAATTATGTAGTGTATGCGTGTTAAAACTAAACTACTTGTAAAACTTACCTAGATTTTTGGTTTGTAGTGTGCTTCTTATCAGAATTGTGTTGAGAACTTAAGTTGAGTTGTAATAATAGTTATGTTTTTGGTTCCTATTTTATACCATAACCTGAGGTCGATCCATAGTAGTTAGATGGAGTTAGATGCATGTTTATATATATACATATATGTATATATATATATTATCCAAATTGGTTTATGATTATGTGTTAGATATATTTATGATGTCATGTCTAATCTGATTTGTTTAGCTTCAGAACTTATTATAAGAACTTAACTGGAAATCAGAACTTACTGAAGACGGGAAGTTATCAGAAGTTAAGCCATCAGGACTTCCATCAGTACTTAAGTGCAGATACACTTCAGGAATGAAAAGCGGCTGATTTACAGGAGATGATCTGGATTAAACAAAAGAAGATATGCTTGGAGAGTTGTACAACTAAAGGACTACAGTAGATAATCTCTGATTGATGTATTTTAGGAAACAAAACATATCATATCAATTATGAGATATCTTGTAACTGTTTAGTATATAAACACAGATTAGAGTTTACACTATACGTGTTATCATTCACGAGAATATTATTCATTGTAACCCTAGCAGCTCTTAGTGATATCATACATCACTGAGAGAGTAGATTAAACCTACTGTAACAGAGTTTGATATTGAATAAACTTGTTTTCTGTTACATACTTGTATTTAAAATCGAATTGATTGTAGATACTATATTCAACCCCCTTCTATAGTATCATTGATGCCTAACAAGTGGTATCAGAGCCAATCTGTTAAGCTCACAACCAGTTAAGATCCAAACAAACAATCAATCATGTTTGATCAAATAAAAATACCAGACCCTCAAGAACCTGTAAAGGTTCAACCCATTCAAAATACCAGTAGATATGAAACCATCAGTGTAACACCCCCAAATCCAGGGTCGGGGATCCGGGTTATCACGAGTTCCATTTTCCTTAATAATACTTAATCTTAATAATCAACCAACTACTGCGTACTGTGACCCCACAATATACACACACACACACACACCACAAGTTATAGTCTCAGAGATGAATATCCAAAAATAACACAAGTCATTTTATTCCACAATTATAAGCCATTACACCTCAAAAGGGTTTCTGAATAAATTTATATATTCTTTGCCATTATTAAAATTCATAAGTATACATAAGTCTGGTACATCAATAAATATAGCTTTTTGAGTCTGAGCGAAATAAAATAATAAAATATATTTATTAATTTTGTTGATGTTATTAATTTTATTATTTTAGATTACTTCAATTAAATGTACAATTTTATGAGACATAAAATAATTTAACTAAAAATAATTTATTCATATATAAACATATTTGTCTATTTTTATCTAGATTGATTATAGGTTAACTAAAGTTAACTTTATTTCCAAATATAAATCAAAATTTAATAATTTATAAGAGTTTATTGAGTTTTCCTGAGAAGAAGAAGATAGTTGGTAAAATAGCAAAAATACATCAAGTTGAGTGAATTTTTCCGTTAATAAATCACGTATATAAAGAAACCAACATTTCTTTATAAATGACTTTATCTCAATTTCAAGCTAACGACTTCATTTCAATTTTTTTATGAATCACACTATAATAAAATATGATTAACTTCTTATAGCAAAAAAACAACATCCTTACTGAAAATAACATTAAAAAATATATATAATATGTCTTTATTGTCTTTAAACTCTTCCATTTTTTTAATATTTATAGGGATACAAGTTTAACAATTTCTTTAGAGATTATTTGGTTTTCCATATTTCTATATCATGCCCAAATGTTGGTTTCAGTGGGCAACCTTAATACTCGATAACTTGGTAATGCATATCTTTACGCATGTATCTATTATTCTAATATAGTTTACAAACTAATCTGATCTTACAAATTAAAGAATTAAAGCAATAATAAAGATATATGTTAGATATAATTGATGATATCAGGACAGAAACGACCAAAAGTTTTTATCAGTTTTTAATTAGTATTTACTGAAGAGTGACGCCATCAGTACTTATATCAGTACTTGTTGATTAGCAGTTGACGTCATCAGGATTTGTAACTTCAGTAATATTCGAGAAGGAAAAGGAAAGCAGAAATTCAAGGCGGTGAAAGACTTCATCTCAGAAGCAATCATACACGGATATGTAATAGGTTTCTATATTGATTGTGTAACTATGCTCTATAAAAAGCACATATTAGGTTTATAATTTATGCATTGCGTACATTGTTATATCATTCGCATAACCTAGTAGCTCTCAAGGATAATTGTTCATCTTTGAGAGAGTACTTTTGTGTGTTTATATGTTAATATAAAAACTGTTGATTCTGTTAAAATTTTATCGAATTGTTTGCATAAACTGTATTCACCCCCCATCTACAGTTGATTACGGACCTAACAATTGGTATCAGAGCTTGCTGTTGACATATAAATAGTTTAAGATCTGAAAATCAATCTTTAATGGCAGACAAAGAATAATACAAACTTTTATACATTTGATGATTACATAAATTCAACAATTACAGTCAACAAGTGAATCTTTCATAGCCTGGTTCTTTTCTAATGAGTTCCTTGAGATTTACTATTACTTGGAGTTCCTCTATTATTTATGTACCTCTTAAGGCTTCTACTATCTTGAGCCATTCATCCAACGAGTAACTATTGATGTAACCAACTCTGAATATTAAGAATCTGCCAACTTGAATGTTTAGAAAATGTCCATCTTTTAAGATTCTGCTCATCCCCATTGCCTTAAGCTCATTTGATCTCTGTTCAAATCTCTCAATCTCCCTGGCATACTGCCTTTCCCTTTCCTCCTTCTCATCCTTAATCCTAGCATGTCTTTCATTTCTTTCTCTCAGCCTCTCAGACATCACAGCCTTCCACATCCTTGTACTTGTATCCTTGTCCTTCGTCAAGCTAATCACCCTCTTCAATTTTGTGGTTGAGAATGTTTCCATTACTTCTCTTCTAAGAAAAATGAAGGAGCCATCCAAATAGTAGATTCTTACTTTAGACAAAGAAATAACCCAAACTTTGACTATTGCTTCAGATAGTTGTTGAAAGTCGTCATCATCTGTTATGCTCATATTTTGAGGTAGAAAATTATCTTGATTGAAGCAGTTCCATATGACACCAACATTAGCTTATATTTTCTTAGTTTTTCTCCCCACAGTCTTTAAGTGAGTTTTGGTTGAAGGCTTGAATGAAGGTAGGTTTGTGATTTTATTTAGTGCGACTTGGCTGGATCTGATTGGTATTTTGAGTAAGGTGTTTGCAGTTTGTTTGACTAGGAATTTTGGCTTTTGAGGTAGGATTGGTTGAGATTGTGTTTGGATTGGATTGGTGGTTTGAGTATGTTTGACTTGTGAAACTTTTACTCCATAGACATTCTTTTTCTGTGACTCTCCTTCACCACTTATCTTACTCTTCTTTCCATCATCTTTCTTCTCTTCTCTCCCCCTTTTATTCTCATACACCTTGCTTCCTGTTGCCTTAGAAGATTGACTAGGATTTGAGCCAGAAGATTTGAGTTCATCCTTCTTCTGCTAAACATCATCCAAATCATCTTTGGTATTGAATTGTGTATTTAGCAACATGGTTTCAGCATTCTATAAATATCTTTCCAAAATCCTTATTACTTCTTCATCTTCAACTATCTTCTTCTTCTTGGTCTTAAGATCTGTTTCCAATATCATGATTAGACTGAGATTACCCCTAACACAGTTTTTGGGGATTGGGAGGTATTTGCATTTTCTGGTTTGAGAACAGATGTAGGCCACCTATTGCTTGGATAAAGATAGGCTTCAAGAAAAGCAGCTATCTGAGCCTTTTTGAGTTCATTTAGCAATTGAGTGTCCTCTGGAATAACTGGATCGACCCAATCAATGATGACATCCAGCTCATATGCTCTTTTGGATTGAAGATTTGAGAGAGACACCTTATAGACACCTATCTAAACCACAATCATTGACATTGGAAACTATTCTTTTCTCCATTAAGTTCCCATTCTTTACCAACACCACTCTCAGAAAGTTAATGTTGTTGCCCAAATATCTTTTGTAGGTGATGTAGTTGTTATGAAAAGAGACTCTCAGCACAGTGAGTAGCTCATTGAACTTTCTATCTTGACAAGGTCCTTCTGTAACTTTTTGGAGTCTGTCATTACTGACATCTTGAGTAATTTTAATTTGAGTGGAGCTTTGTCTAGAGTGTGATGTTGATTTTTGCAGTCCTACTTCTTTTAATTGTTGCAGTCTAGCTTACATCTCCCCCTTAGTCTTGGTAGCAGGAAGGAGTAGAGGACTAGGAATTTCTGGCCTAACAACTTCTGGCAAGGCAGGAAGAGGAATGCTCAAAGCACCCATAATAGCTCCCAAAGAGACAGAGTTTTGCATTTACAGATGTCTGTGGGAGTCTACTAGAGACTTTATATCCTGCTCTTGTATCTGTACCAAAGCTGTCAGCTGGGAAACTTGAGTAGTCAAAGAAAATTTGAAGATTAGAATGATGAGATTTGAGCTTGAGAATTTTGGATTTGTAGGGGTGTTGATGTAGACAAGGGTTGGACTGAGCTTGATGCTACCAAAGAACCAACAAAATCCTGTACAACATTTTTCACCTCATCTATGACCAAGGTTGAAGGTTCGAATATAGCCTGGTAAAGTTGATCCACTTTGACCTCTGTGTCATTATGCTGAGTAATTTGATTCTGGATCACTTCATGTAGAGCTTTGAAATATTCCCTTAGCTTGGCCACATTTTCTTCTATAGGAGTGAGAGAGAGAGAGAGAGAGAGATAGAGCTTATAGTATGTCTGAGAAGAACTTCTAGACTTCATTTTGATGCTTGACCAGAGTGTTTTCCATGGCTTCAGATATACTTCATTATGAGAAAATGGTGGAGGTTCCCCTTAGATATTTCATCATGTTGGTTTTGATGTCTTGAAATGTTGGCATCAGCTCATCAATCCTGTCATTGAACAACTTCTTGACTTCATTTTGATGCTTGACCAGAGTATTTTCCATGGCTCTTCCAACATGATGAAATGAATTTCAGTTGTGCTTTGTACACCTCTGTTACAGCATCATAAACCTCCCTGAGGAATGAGAACCTTATCATTACTGCTCAAAATTATGACATATTCCTCGTTGAATTTTGCTAAAGCCTCCTCCATGATTGTTGTGAAGTCCTTTGAGAGCCATGCATCCATATTACCATCTGCTTCATCTGCAATTTTCTCATGTTGCTCTTCAACATCCTCCTTGTATTAGAGTAAAATTGCTTGATAGTCTTGGTTTGACATATCCGTGGTAGGAGTTGTTGAGAGATATTTGCTAGGCCTGCAAGTTGCTCAACCAAAAGATCTTCAACTGTAGTAGGTTAGGCTTGAGCATCCTACAACCATTGAGATATAAGGTGGGAAGGTTGTGGTGTAGTGTTTGAGGTGGATGGGATGTCTGTTTGTTTGAGGTGGAGGGTATGGAGGTAGTAGATAACTCTGTGACTGGAGTCATATTTGAACTCATAGTAGGAACTGCGGTCATGACAATGTGTTGTTCACCAGTAGTGGGAACTTCCATTTGAAGTGGAGGATATTGTACCAGGTACTGTCATGTACCATAGCCTCAAACCCTTGTTCTTCTTACAAAAAACTGGCACTGAAATGTGCTATACTTTCTTCCAGCAATAGTTGGATCATTGGCAATTTTACTCCCATCTTCTATTGACAAAGCATTTTCAGCCAGGGTTTTGGGGGGAGTTGTCCCTACCTGAGGAACCTCCAATTGAATTGGAGAGGATTTAAATAGCTCCCCCTCAGGAGTAGTACCCTCAAACCTTTCAATCTGTGAAGATTGATTTGCACATGAAGGGCATTTGGTACTACCATAGGGTCTTCAGTGAAAACTGATGAAACCCCTGTGTTTTTGTTGGCGTCATCAAGGTCTACCCAGCATGTAGCCTCTCACTAGCTAAATGTTGTTCCTGGGTGGTGAGAATGGTTTTATGAACCGTGTCTCTTAATTTTGACAACACTTGAGAAGTGGATTAAAGTGTTTTATTATAAGAAGAAGAAATTTGAGATATAAGATTTGTGATATTTTGACTGAGTGTTGGCAAATCCCCCTGAGTGAAAGAGGGAGTTTCAAACAATGTGCCCTCAATGTGTGTGACAACCATACTTCTTCTTTCACCAACTTGAGAGTGCTCAAGTTGGGGTGCAGACTCCGTACATGATGCACTAGGGAGAGTGCTTTGTTCAATAGAGACACCTTGCTGAGAACGTGCCCCTAGAGTTTGTTTAAATCCCTCTATTACAAATGTATCCTGTTGGGAAGATGCAGAGATGGCTAATTGAGTGGTCAACTCAACTTTCTTAGTCTTCTTTGGTTTTCTGACCAGATTAGACTCAGTTTATGTTTGTTCCTCACCACTCTCAATAATTACTGTTAAGGGTGCATTCTTCCTCTTCTTTTTGCTCACTCCACCCTGTTGAGAGGATGAAGTGTTTGGTTTCCTAGCTTCTAGTGGTAATGAAGGAAGGGTCTCAGTTGTGGAAGGCCCCTGTTGGTGTTCCTGTGTTTATACTTCCACATATATAGGAGCCATAACTGTACTAGATGTGACATTAGACCTCATGTCAGGCATGAGGTAAGGGTAATTCCTGAATCTTTCTAACATAAAGTTAGTGATTCTCAGATTTACAGGTACCTTATTCTTTGTAATTAGTGACCTAAATAAAATTTTGGACACTTGTTTACAATTGTCTTTGGTTCTATCAATACCATTAAGTAAATGTATGTCTGGAACTTTATGATTTAAAGTAGACATAATAAACCTAGGAAATAAAATTTTATTACCTCTTGTGGCCAAAGGCATTGTGAGTCTTGTGCTGAGTTCTTCCAGGATCAATATCCCCATATTAATGTGCCTGCTGTGAGGCATAGAGAACACCAACATTTGAACCACACCGGATATGTTATCATCCCGGTCTTCCTGCAGGTTAAGGCTCTGACTATTGAATCAAACATGAATGACCATTCCCTCCTTAGATGTTCTTGTTTAGGCTGGCAATGTTGATCCTTTCACTGTAATTTATGAAGTCCATAAATTGAGCTAGCTTCCGTTGAGTTGGTACCTCCATTATACTATTAGTAGGGATTCCCAGGGCCTTGTTGACATCATTCTCATCAAATTCCACATGTTGGCCTTGGATTGAGCAGTTCACCACCATAGATACAGCCTCAGACTCATTATAGAAAAAGGTAAGTGACTTGTCAAGAAGTAGGATTAAACGTTTGGGATTTGCTTATCGAGATGTCACGTGAGAGACTAGATACATATCGATATATCACTTTCCTGACTCTTATCGAGAACTAGACAGTGACTTATCGAGATGTCAAATATATACCCAGTTTATCCTGAATGGACTGAATTTTTCTAATTTTTATTTGAATAAAGCAAAATAAAATTAGAATGATTTTATATCAAAAGTATTTTACTAAAATAATTTATTAAAATAAATTATTTAAGTTCTAAGTTATTGAGAAGTCTAAAATGTATACTTATAGAGAATTCTATGAATAAACATATGTCGAGATCTCTACAAGACTTATCGAGAAGTCATAATGAGGCTTGTCGAGAAGTCTAGAAAAAGACTTATCGAGAACTCTACCGAGAAGTCTCAAAATAACTTGTCGAGAAATCAGTTAGACTTATCGAGAACTCAGTTCTCTATATACTTTTGCTCTTTTTGGTTCCATCTTATTAAGTTCACAAATTGAAAATGTAAATTAACATTTAGATAATTCAACATATAAGTGCCATTTATGTCAACTTATAACGCTTCGTAAATCTTTGAATTGATATTTTGTACTCATGTTGTTTGTGTTTTTGATGTGTTTTTATAGTGTTTTGGATTTCAGGCATATATAAAGGATCCGGGTGATTTGGCATTGTTCTGGTGCTAAATTGGTGCTAGGACAGGTGCTCAGGAAGATTGCTCGAGGATTGCCAACTCAAACCAGCCAAGAAAGCAAGAAAGTAAAGATTTTCCAGAAGGTCAGCGTGCCCGCGTCGAAGATCCAGGTTGACAGTGCGCCCGCGCTAGTGAAGTGCGAGGCCGCGCTAGGTCGGGATGAAAGAATCCTGATTCTCCTATAATTTTGATTTATAGGCTTCTAATCTGCATGGGCTGCTATATAATAAAAACATAAGATCATTTTTCAAAACAAGATGTACCAGAGCTTAAGGAGAAGGCGTAAGAAGACCAGTATAGCACAATTCAACCAAAGCGAAGATGATCTAGTTTATTCTTATGATTCTTTATTTTAAGTTGTAATCTTGGATGATAGTTTTCTTATTTGTTGAACCTATACTCTTGTTTACCGTACTTGGTCTATTAATTATTCAGTATAAAGACTACGTTTATTATACCATACTTTCATCGGAACCCACGTTGATGATGAGTCCGATTATGGGCTAATCATTATCGTGGGGTTCTAACGGATTTATTTATGGATTTCAGTAGTTAATCTTATTTCGAAATCTTAGTGTGTGGTGATTGTATGATATCCTAGTATTGGTTGTGCTTATTCATTTTATGTGCATTGCGAACATATAAGATAAAGTGTTAATCTCTAATGAAGCGACAATGAATTTAGAGGTTTAGAACTTGCCATGCTAGCATAGGTTCATGTATTTGTTATGCATGATTCGTAGGTAATTTTAACCATCTTACTTGCCCTATGTAATCAAGATATATAACTTGCGCATTAAACCTTTGTGTTGTCAAATTCTATAGACATATAGGGTCTCAACATACTTAGTGTCTATTTAGCTTCTATATCTTTTGTGGATGTCTGGTAATATATTATTCGCTGCAACGAAAGTTGACATTTATCAGTTTCGTGTTATCTGGTTAGTGTCATCACCATTGCATGCTAAGGTTAAGAACACGAATGCTTTGAATGAAGTATTTAATGAAGTTAGAATCCCATGTTTATCTCATATAATAATTCAACCCTTTATTCTCTTTAGTTATTGCATGTTAGTTAGTACCTTAGTTATAAACAATCTCAATCTGTTATTCATTTTAGCATTGAATAATAACCATATCATTGTTGCATAAGCGCATAAATCATTAAGTTAACCAAAAGATTCTCCTGTGGGAATGAACTAGAATTAATTCTATATTACTTGCGAACACGTATACTTGCGTGTATTATTAGCGCGTGTTTTAGCCCTAACAAGTTTTTGGCGCTGCTGCCGGGGAATCGATGTTAATTTTTAGTTTATGTGTTTGTCATCAGTGATCGTTAAAATTAATTGACTCGGACATTGTTACTTACTCGTTTCCTTGTCGTGTTTCAGGTACTCTAGCGAGCGCGTATGCATACGCATTCGCGGTCTCGTAAGAGAACTCTGGATCAAAGCGAGGAAGAAGTTGTGGTACGACATGAAGTTTTTGAGGAAGAAGATAAAGTTGAGCAAGAAGCTCTAGTTGTGATGGGAGATAAAGCAGAGAATCTGAAGGCTTTGATGGAATATTCTCAGCCTAAGATCAATGATATTCAGTCCAACATTATCAGACCAGCCAGCTCGGCTAACACCTTTGAGATCAAGTCGAGCACGATTCAGATGATACAGAATTCAGTTCAGTTTGGGTGTTCTCCTATAGAAGATCCCAACATGCACATCAGGGATTTCATCGAGATCTGCGACACTTTCAAGTTCAACGGCGTTACTGAAGATGCTATCAAGTTGAGGCTTTTCCCATTCTCTCTGAGGGATAAGGCTAAGTGTTGGTTACATTCTCTGCCAGCAGGCTCTATTACTACTTGGGAAGATCTTGCTCAAAATTTTCTCACTAAGTTCTTCCCTATCGCAAAGACGGCTGTAATCATGAATGCTCTTACTCAGTTTACGCAACAAACTAGAGAATCTTTGTGTGAGGCTTGGGATCGCTACAAGGAGATGCTTAGGAAGTGCCCATACTATGGCATGCCTGATTGGATGATCATAAACTGTTTCTATAATGGTTTAGTGCACAGTCTAGACCTATGCTCGATGCAACATCTGGTGGAGCCTTATGGGCCAAAAGCTATAATGAAGCTTATGAGTTGATTGAACTAATGGCAACTAATTAATACCAGAATCCAACGCAGAGAATCTCGCAAGGCAAGGTTGCAGGAATTCTGGAAGTGGATACAGCTACTGCTATAGCTGCTCAACTTCAAGCTTTGACGATGAAAGTGGATTCTTTGGCTAATTATGGAGTAATCTAATCACTACTGTTTGTGAGCTTTGTGCGGGGGCACATGAGACTGAGCAGTGTGTTATTTCTAGTGAATCATCTCAGTTTGTGAGCAACTTTCAGAGATCACAACAGCAAGCTCCAGCCACTTATCATCCCAATAACCGCAATTATCCTAACTTCAGCTGGAGCAACAATTAGAATGTAGTGCAACAATCTTATCAGCCTTACACAGCAAAGCAGTATAACCAACCTGGTTTTCAACAACCACAATATGCACCAACGGCAACAACTTTAACTTCAGCAGTTACCTCAAGCTAATGAAAAATCTGAATTGAATGAGTTGAGGCTCATGTGCAAGAGGCAAGCAGTTTCTATCAAGACCTTGGAGAATCAAATTGGGCAGATTGCTAATGCCTTGTTGAATCGTCAACTTAGTACACTTCCTAGCAACACTGAAATGCCAGGCAAAAGGGAAGCTAAGGAGCAGGTTAAGGCAATTACATTGAGATCTAGAAAGGATTGCGAATCCTAAAAAAGCTAAAGTTCCAGAATTTAAAGTTGTGGCTGAAGAAGACGAGCCGAAGGAAGCAAAAGTGGAACCAAGGAAGACAGCTGTTGTCAACACTCCTCCTGAGGGTAATACAGGGGAAAAACAGGTCTATCATCCACCTCCTTTCCCTAAGAGGCTACAGAAGCAAAAGCTGGATAAGCAATTTGCTAAGTTCTTGGAAGTTTTAAAGAAACTTCACATCAACATACCTTTCTCTGAAGCTCTTGAACAAATGCCTAGTTATGCGAAGTTCATGAAAGGTATTCTCTCTAGGAAAGTGAAGCTTGATAACTTAGAGACCGTTGCTGTAACGGAGGAATGCAATGCTGTTCTGCACCATTCCTTGCACCATTGGAAAATTGTCATTCAATAAATGCTTATGTGACTTGGGAGCTAGCATCAACTTGATTCCCTTATGTATCTTCAAGAAGTTGGGTCTACCTGATCCATAACCTACATATATGTCCTTGCAGTTGGCCGATCGCTCTATTACATATCCACGAGGCATTGTGGAAGATATATTGGTCAAGGTGGACAAATTCATCTTTCTTGTTGACTTTGTTATTCTTGATTTCGAGGAAGATAAGAAGATTCCCATAATCTTGGAAAGACCTTTCTTGGCTGTTGGCCGGACCTTGATTGATGTACAGAAGGGTGAGCTCACTATGCGAGTTCAGGATCAGGATGTTACCTTCAATGTTTTTAATGCCATAAAATTCCCTACTGATGAAGAGGAGTGCTTTAAGGTGGAGTTGGTCGAATCTGTGGTTACTTTAGAATTGGATCATGTGCTAAAATCAGATGTCTTAGAGAAACCTTATTGGGGGATTCCGATAGTGAAGATGATGAAAGCGACCAATAGTTACAATATTTGAATGCTTCTCCATGGAAGCAATGATTGGAAATACCTTTTGAATCTCTTGGATTGGAGGAGATGAAAAGTTCTCCAAAGCGCCTCAGGCCATCTACTGAGGAAGCTCCTACTTTTGAGCTTAAGCCCTTGCCTGAACATTTGAGGTATGCATTTTTAGGTGATGCATCTACTTTGCCTATTATTATTGCATCTGACCTTTCAGGTAGTGATGAGGAAAAGCTTTTGAGAATTCTTAGAGAGTTCCAATCGGCAATTGGATGGACTATAGCATATATCAAGGGAATCGGCCCTTCTTATTGTATACACAAAATTCTACTAGAGGAAGGAAGCAAGCCTACTGTTGAGCAACAGAGAAGGCTAAATACGATCATGAAAGAGGTTGTGAAGAAGGAAATCCTCAAGTGGCTAGATGCAGGGATCATCTATCCCATTTCTGACAGTTCTTGGGTAAGCCCAGTTCAGTGTGTACCAAAGAAAAGAGGTATCACTGTGGTTGCGAATGAGAAGAATGAGCTCATTCCTACTCGAACAGTCACGTGATGGAGAGTTTGCATGGATTACAGAAAGTTGAACAAAGCTAAAAGGAAAGATCACTTCTCTCTTCCTTTTATTGATCAGATGCTTGATAGAGTGGCTGGGCATGAGTACTATTGTCTTCTGGATGGCTATTCGGGTTATAATCAGATTTGTATCACTCCAGAAGATCAAGAGAAAACTACATTCACATGTCCTTTTGGTACTTTTACATTCATGAGAGTTTCTTTTGGGCTATGTGGTGCACCAACCACATTTTAGAGATGCATGATGGCTATCTTCTCTGATATGATTGGAAATAATGTAGTGGCCCGTTTGAGAATCTGGATTTATTTGAAATTCTGGATTTGATCAAATAAGTTGTTTGGGAATTTGGATTTGAATTTCATTCGAAATTCAGGACATTCAAATATTAGTATAAATATGAGAATTTGAAATGACAACTCAAATCCTGTCATTTGAAATCTCTCATTTGAAATGAAATGCAAGTTTCCAAACGCTCTCTAGAAGTGTTCATGGACAATTTCTCGGTCTTTGAAACTTCTTATGATGAATGCTTGCACAATCTTGGATTAGTTCTAAAAAGGTGCATTGCGACCAATTTGGTTCTCAATTGGGAGAAATGTCATTATATGGTGCGCCAAGGCATCATTCTTGGTCACAAGGTCTCTAGTAAGGGTCTCGAGGTGGATAAAGCCAATGTGGGGGTCATTGAAAATCTTTCTCCACCCATTTCTGTTAAGGGAATTATCAATTTTCTTGGTCATGTGGGTTTCTATAGGCGTTTCATCAAGGACTCTCTAAGATTTCGAAGCCGTTGTGCAATTTGCTATAGAAAGATGCTTCGTTCAAGTTTGATGACGAGTGCCTTGCTGCTTTTGAGAGCTTAAAGAAGAGCTTGATTATGGAACCTGTCATAACTGCACCTGACTTGGACTGAACCATTTGAAATGATGTGCGATGCAAGTGATTATGCATTTGGAGCAGTTCTTGGGCAAAGGAAGAAAAACATATTTCATGTGGTCTACTATGCTAGTAAGACCCTCAATGGTGCTCAATTGAACTACACTACTACTGAGAAAGAAATTTTGGCTATTGTCTATGGTTTTGAGATGTTTCGATTCTATTTACTTGGGACAAAGGTGACAGTTTTCACTGATCACGCTGCTATTCACTATCTTGTCTCAAAGAAGGACTCGAAGCATAGACTGATTCGATGGGTTCTTTTACTTCAGGAGTTTGAATTAGAGATCAAAGATAGAAAAGGGACTGAAAATCAAGTCGCTGATCATCTCTCTCAGTTTAGAGGATCCAAGTGCAACTTCACATGATAAGTCTTTGATTAATGAGTCATTTTCCGATGAGCAATTGTTTGGAGTCTAAGAAGAAGAACCGTGGTTCGATGATAGTATGAATTACCTTGTGAGCGACGTTATGCCTCCAGACTTGACTTATGCTCAAAGGAAGAAGTTTCTGCATGAAGTGAAGTGGTACATATGGGATGAGCCATTTCTATTTCGGCAAGGAGATGACCAAATTATCAGGAGATGTATTCCTTACAGCGAAGCGGGGAGGATCTTGCGAGATTGCCATTCAACGGCTTATAGAGGACACTATGGTGGAGAAAAGACAGCAGCTCGTATTCTTCAAGCAGGATTCTTTTGGCCGACTTTGTTTAAGGATGTTCATCAATTCATTTTGAAATGTGATCGATGCCAGGGTGTGGGTAATATGTCCAAGAGGGATGAGATGCCTCTTAATGTGCTTCTCGAGGTTGAGGTCTTCGATGTTTGGGGAAATTGACTTCATGGGGCCATTTGTCTCATCTTGCAATAATCAATATATCTTGTTGGCAGTTGATTATGTCTCGAAATGGGTGGAAGTCAAGGCTTTGCCGATGAACGATGCGAAGGTAGTGCTAAATTTTCTTCACAAGAAGATATTCACAAGATTTGGGACTCCAAGAGTCATAATCAGTGACGAGGGTCCCATTTCTAGCAATCGCAAGTTCATTGCTATGATGCAGATGTATAATGTGAATCATCGCATTACTACAGCCTACCATCCTCAGACGAATGGTCAAACTGAAGTATCTAACCAGAGAGAGCAAGCACATTTTAGAGAAAGTTGTGTGTCCATCGAGGAAAGATTGGTCTTTGAAGCTGGATGAAGCTGTTTGGGCGTATCGAACAACGGACAAGACTCCGCTAGGCATGTCACCATTTTAATTAGTTTATGGGAAATGATATCATTTGCCTTGTAGAGCTAGAGCATAAAGCGTATTGGGCTTTGAAGAAGTTAAATCTTGATTTGGATGCAGCTGGTAAGAAGAGGATGCTTCAATTGAATGAACTCGACGAGTTTCGACTTCAAGCGTATGAGAACAATAAAATGTATAAGGAGAAAGTAAAGAGGTGACACGATAGGGGTCTAGTGCTCAAATCATTTGTGCAGGGGCAACAAGTTCTTTTGTTCAACTCCCGTCTCCATTTTTTTCCTGGAAAATTGAAGTCGAGGTGGTCAGGGCCGTTTGTTGTCAAAACTGTGTTTCCACATAGAGCAGTGGAGATTTTTGAGAATGATCTGGGCCAAACGTTCAAGGTAAATGGACAAAGATTGAAACATTACTATGATGACACGGCAAACCGCGAGGTGGTTAGTGCCGTTTTATTAGCCATTTGATCTTGTGATTCTACGTCAAGCTAACAACATAAAGCAAGTGCTTCTGGGGAGGCAACCCAAGTTTGTTGTACATCAGTAGGTAGAGGAAGAAGAAAGCAATGAGAAAACACAAAAAAATCACTGCCAACTACAGTAGCACGGCGCGCTCGTGCTGAGAAGCGGGGCGGCCGTGCTAAAACAGCAGTAGCTGCACGCGCCCACGCTGATATGCGGGGCGGTTGCCCTGGTTTTCCAGTAACACGGCGCGCCCGCGCTGTCAGAAAGGGCGGTCGCGCTGCACCCCTGTAGTCAAAAAAAATAAAAGACAACAAAATAAACAGAATTTCGGGACTTTGACTACAAAATCAATTCCTACTCGAATTTCCCTCCCCCACTTCCCATAATTTCTATTCCGAATCAATTCCATTACCCCTATTACTCCCATTAATCCCACTTCTTTTCCATAACTAATTCTCTCCCAAATTACTATATATACACACACTGTTAGGTCACACAGTGTTAATACAATCAAATCAATTTAACACAAGTATGTAACAAAGATCAAGTTATTGAATAAACTCTGTTACAATAAGAACTGTTGTTCTCTCTCAGTGATGAACAAATATCACTAAGAGCTGCTAGGTTACAATGTATAGTCTTCTCGATAATGATAACATATATAGTGTAAACCCTAAGTCTGTGTTTATATAGTACACAGTTACAAGATAACTTCTAATTGATATGGAATACAATTCTATCTCCTAAAATATATCAATCAGATATCTTCTACAAGTCTTCCAGTCTTCTAACTCTTTCCATGCATATCTTCTTTTGTTTTAGTTTCGATCTTCTACTGTAAATCAGCTTCCTTCCTTATATGAAAGTCTTCCCGCACTTAAGTTCTGATATGACCTTAAGTTTTGATATTAAGTTCTGACTTCCAGTAAATCCTGATTTCAGTAAGTCCTGATATGTCCTGTTTGTTAAGATCTGAAAACTAAACATATCATATTTGACATGACATCTCAAATATATCTAATAATCTCCCCCAACTTGTAAATTATGCAAAATATACAAGTTAATAGATTTGATGATGTCAAAAACATTTAAATACAAATGCAATAAGAGTTTAACTAGATAACTAACTACAACTTACAGTCCTTGTAGCTTTTACCAATCTCACTGAGTCACTCTGAATCCAAAATGATTCTTGACAAAGCTTGATGTCAGCTTTTCTTCTTTAATCCTCAGGACTTGAGAGAGTGTAGTCTTGACTTGCTTCATCTCTTTATTCTGACTTTCCAATCTGATAGATTGCAGTCCTTAAAGCAGAGATATGGTTTCTTTCTAAACCACCATTCAGTCTTATTACCCTAGGATGAGAAGAATCTTCATTATAGCACAGACATTTCTCTTTCAGTATCACTTCAAGCTTAGCAAAATTCTTCTTCATTAGAATTTCACTTCCATCATCTTCAACAATATTGGGAATGAATTCTGTAACTCTTGAACCAGAAATTCTTGCTTTATCTCTGATGTTCTTCAATATGAAGTTTGACCATCTCCTAGTAATATCAGACTTTACCTCGAAAAGGTAATGAAAGAATTGAAGTTCTTTCAGTGATTTGTTCAGCATATCTGATTCTGACATTTGATATGTCCTTCCATATTCAAGAAATAGAATCAGATTTTCCTTGACATTGTGCTTGTTATGAACATCCAGTACCACTTGAACAGAGATAACCTTATCAAGGTGTTTCTGTGTAACATCTTCAAGAGGTCTATTAGTCAATAGAAATGGATCTCTAGTAGCAACTTCAACTCCTGTCTTAATCTTTGCTTCATCAGAACCTAGTCCAGCCCTGTCTCTTGGTTCTCTAGCATTTAACCCAATAGTCATGAAAGTAGACAGTAATTGGCTTTTCTTTGGATCTGATGGTTTGACATTTTTCCACATAAGTTTCTTTTTATCAGCTACTTCCAACTTGTCTAAATCAACTTGAGCACTGTTAGAGGTTAACTTGATGACTTTATCAGAACTTTTTGTTTCAATTATAGCTTGCTGTTCTTCACTCTGAACAACTTGAGCCTTGTCAGAGGTTGTCTTTAATTCTTCAGAAATCTTCTTTCTTTTCAGAGTTTGAACATCTTTATCCTCAGCAAGATTATCATCAGTAACTTGAACCATTTTGCACACTGGCTTTATCAGAATTTGAGGAATTTTCATCTCCGGTGGCTTGGTTGGTTCATCAACTTTTCCTTTCCCTTTGTCTTTGGGATCAATCTCAGATTGTGATCTAGTCTTGGATTTAGATGCCTCATAAATTGACATCTCCTTGATCACAATGCCTTTTACCTTAGGCCTTGGAGGTTTCTTTGCAACAGAAGCTTTTGGCTTTAGATTTTTCTTTTCAGCTTTAAATCTAGCTTCTTCCTCCTTGAGATTTTCTAAATCCATTCCTGGATTATGCTTCAGATTTAATCTTCTAGCAATTTCCTCATCAAGTGTCTGAATCTTGGGATCTTTCTAGTAGACAGTAGTGTTAGATTTATTTGTGATGTCATGTCAAATAATGATTTGTATATAATTTTCAGATCTTGACTAACATGACAAATCAGGACTTAACTGGAAATCAGTAATTATACTAAAGTCAGAACTTAAGATATCAGAACTTAAGTTATCAGAACTTAAGATATCAGAAGATATTCATCAGGAGATAATATCAGGACTTAAGAAGACTTTCAGATAAGGAAGGCGACTGATTGAAGGAAAAGAAGATTAAGTCTAACAAAAGAAGAGATATGCATGGAAAAGATTTCTATGAAGAATAGAAGACTTGGAGGAAAAGATAACTAATTTATATATTTTAGGATGCAGACTTATATTCGATATCAATTAGAAGATTATCTTGTAACTGTGTGGTATATAAATACAATATAGGGTTTACACTAGATGTGTTGATATAATCGAGAATATTATTCATTGTAACCCTAACAGCTCTCGTGATATTTGTTCATCACTGAGAGAGGATGGTTCCATTGCAATACTGTTTTATTAATAAGATTATTCTGTGTTACATACTTGTGTTCTTAATTCGATTTGATTGTAGTATACACTGTATTCAACCCCCTTCTACAGTGTGTGTGACCTAATAAGCAGTATCAGAGCCTATCTGTTAACACATATACAGTAAAGATCCAAAACAATCATGTCTGAAGAAGAACAAACTCCAACCAAGCCCACCAAAACTGAAGAAACTCCAAAGACTCAAATCCATAATCGATATGAGACTATTAGGGTTCCCATACTGAGACCTTCTGAGTATCCCATATGAAAAGTGAGGATGAATATATTTCTGGAAGCTACAGATCCTGAATACCTTGATAGAATTAATGAAGGACCACATATGCCAACCGAGCTCTCTGTTGTAGTTGCAGATCAGCCAGCAATGACTGTACCAAAGGAGAATAGTGAATATATAGCTGAAGATATCTCATCTATTGCCAAGGATGCAAAGGTAAGACATTTGCTGCATAGTGCCATTGATAATGTCATGTTAAACAGGGTAATTAACTGCAAGACTGCAAAGGAGATATGGGATGCCTTGGAAATAAGATGACAGGGAATTGATGCAATTAAGAAGAACAGGAGGACTATACTCACTCAGGAGTATGAGCACTTTGACTCAAAACCTGATGAGTCATTAACTGGTTTATATGACAGATTTGTCAAACTCTTGAATGATCTGTCACTGGTGGATATGGAATATGATCTTGAAGATACTAATCTTAAATTCCTTTTAGCTCTTCCTGAAAGTTAGGATTTGAAGGCAACTACTATTAGAGACAACTATGCTCTTGATGAAACTACTCTTGATGAAATTTATGGTATGCTCAAAGCTCATGAACTTGACATGGATCAAAGAAGCAAGAGACATGGAAGAAAGTCAAGAACAGTTACTCTTAAGGCTGAGGAGGAATTCCCCAAAGTGGCTGCCTCAAAGAAAGGCAAAGGAAAGGCTCTCATCACAAAGTCTGATTTAGATTCATCAAGTTCTGATGATGATGATAAGGATTCGGAAAACTGAAAGTGTATCTGAGATGGATGCTGACGAAGAGATGATGAGATTGTGTGCTCTTATGGTGAAGGGCATCACAAAGATAGCTTACAGGAAATTCAGAAAGGGAAAGAAGTTTTCCAGGAAAAGTGGAAGTTCTGATAAGAAGGGATTCAGAAAATCTGAAGGCAAAGCAGGAAAGTCTGACAGAGGATATTACTCAAATGTTAAATGCTACAATTGTGGTGAGAAAGGCCACATATCTCCTGATTGCAAGAAAGGAAAAGGTGACAAAGGCAAGGCACTTGTCACAAAGAAGAAAAGCTGGACAGACACTTCAGATTCTGAACATGAGGTGAACTATGCCTTGATGGAAAATGTTGATAGCAGTTCTGAAGCTGCTGAGTTAAAGGTACCTCAAACAACTTATGCTTTTCATACTGATGATATTACTGAGTTGAGATCTTATCTTAAAACCATATTCATTAGCTATAGAGATCAGACCTTAACATGTGATAGGTTAACTTCTGAAAATCTGGCTTTTAATAAAAGGAATGACTATTTAGAAAAAGAGTTAGTTATGTTCCATCAAACTCAGAAAGAAAGAGATGATGCTTTTTATGTTAGAGATGAAGTGTTAAAATTGAATCAATCTCTAAAGACTGAGTTAGAAAAGGAAAGAGAGATTATCAGGACTTGGACTAACTCTGGCAGAACAACTCAGAATTTGTTAAGTAGTGGAAACTGGAAAGAGGGCTTAGGCTATAGGAGATGATTAAAGTGAAATATGAACTGAACAAATTAAGCCAATTATTGGTAAACAGACTACTAAGACAAAGGTAAATCCTGTTAAGTTTGTAGCTAAAACTGTAAAGTCTGATTCTGAAAAGATGAAAGATATTGATACGGAAGTTAAGGCAGAGTCAACTTCTGACAAATTAAAACAGGATAAACCAGCTGAAGTTAACATAGGCTTAATGACAAGGAAGCAGCTTAAGTACAAGCTGAAAAGAGATTAAGAATGTAAACAAGGTCAAGCAACCTAGGAAAAATAGGAACGGAAAGGAAGGTGTGAATAAAAAGCAATAATTATAAGTCTGTTCCTAATGCTCTTAGAAAGAAATGCAATAACTGTGGAAACACTAACCATCTTGCTTCTTTTTGCAGGAAGAATAAGGATATAAATTCTTTACCTCCTAAATCAGGAGTTAAGAGTTAGAATGTTAGGTTTGAACCACAAAATCGTTGTTTTCATTGTGGTAGTTTATGGCATTCCATTTATACTTGTAAGGAATATCATAGTTTGTACTATGAATATTATCAAATAAAACCTTCTTTAAAGAAATTTAGCATTATTCCTTCTAGTGTAAGTTCTGATGCAAAGTCTGATACTGTAAATTCTGATAAGAAAAATGTTAACATAAACTATGATGTTAAATCCGCTGCAAATGTTAACTAACTTAATAAGGCCAAAGGATCCAAGCAAGTCTGGGTCCTTAAAACTAATCATTAGTGGTCTTTATGATTGCAGGGCAACAGGAAAAACATCCTAGTTCTGGACAGTGGATGTTCAGGACATATGACTAGAAATAAAGCCCTGCTATCAGACTTTGTGGAGAAAGCTGACCCAGAAGTTTCTTATGGAGATGGCAACATGGGAAAAACGTCTGGGATATGGCAATATCAATCTTGGGAATGTCATCATTAAAAAAGTAGCTCTAGTCTCAGGGCTTAAACACAATCTGTTGAGTGTTAGTCAAATCTGTGACAGAGGTTATCATGTGGATTTCTTTGAAGAACACTGTGAAGTTGTAAGCAAATCTACAGATAAAGTTGTTCTGAAGGAATACATTCATAGTAACATTTATGAAGCTAAGCTTTCAACAAGTTCTGATGGTTCTGTAATCTGTCTGTTAAGTAGAGTATCAATTGAAGAAAGCTGGGATTGGCACAAGAAACTATCTTAGTTAAATTTTAACAATATAAATGAACTAGTCAAGAAAGATCTTGTGAGAGGACTGCCAAAATCAGTATTTGTTCCTGATGACCTTTGTGATTCATGTCAAAAGGCAAAACAAAGAAAATCTTCATTCAAGAGCAAGACTGAATCTTCAATTCTTGAGCCTTATCACCTACTACATGTTGATCTATTTGGTCCAGTGAATGTCATGTCTATTGCAAAGAAAAAATATGCTATGGTCATAGTAGATGAGTTTACTAGATATACATGGGTGTATTTCTTGCACACAAAAAGTGAAACTGCATCTGTCTTGATTGATCATATCAAACAACTGGATAAATTGGTCAAAGACTCTGTGAAAATCATAAGAAGTGATAATGACACTGAGTTCAAGAATATGATTATGGAAGAGTTTTGCAAAGACCATGGAATAAAGCATGAATTCTCTGCTCTTGGAACTCCACAGCAAAATGGAGTTGTTAAAAGAAAGAATAGAACTCTTATTAAAGTTGTAAGAACTATGCTTGATGAAGCAAAGTTACCAACCTACTTTTGGGCTGAAGTTGTGCAGACTGCTTGTTTTACTCAGAATGCAACACTTATCAACAAGCACGGAAAGACACCATATGAGGTGGTGAAGAAAAAGAAGCCAAATATGAAGTACTTTCATGTATTTGGATGCAAGTATTTTGTTCTTAAGACTCATCCTGAATAGCTATCCAAATTTGATCTAAAAGCTGATGAAGGAATTTTTGTTGGATATCCACTTTCCACAAAAGCCTTCAAAGTCTACAATTTAAGAACAAGGGTTGTCATGGAATCTATCAATGTCTCTTTTGATGATAAGAAGATTACTGGACTTGAAGATTTTAATGATCATGATTAGCTGAGATTTGAGAATGAAGCTTTAAATTCTGATTCTGTAAATTCTAATAGGCTAAATCCTGATACTGCAAACTCTGATGGGTTAAACTCTGATGTTATTGAAACTGTGGTGACTACGCCAAAGGAAAATGCACTTGTGCAGGGGGAGCATATTGAATATCCAACCACATCTCAAGAAGCATCAGAACCTAGAACAGGCTCTTCAAGTTCTGATTCATCAAGTTCTGATGGGCCAAGTTCTGATAATTCTGGAAACTCAAATTCTGATTCATCAAGTTCTGATGGGCCAAGTTCTGATAATTTTGGAAACTCAAATTCTGAAAAATCCAACCCAGAGAGCATAATTTCAGGGGGAGCATCAGAAAAATATTGATGGAGATAGCATGGATCATGGGGGAGCATCCAGTTCTAGAGATCACCTTCCATCTGCAAGGAAGTGGACTAAAGCACATACACCTGACTTGATTATTGGAGATCCTGAAGCAGGTATTAGAACTAGAACAGCAACATCAAATGAATGTCTCTATCATTCTTTTCTTTCTCAGGATGAACCAAAGAAAGTGGAAGAAGCTCTTCAAGATGCTGATTGGGTGCAAGCAATGCAGGAAGAGTTAAATGAATTTGAAAGAAATAAAGTCTGGACCCTAGTGCCAAGACCAAAGAACAGATCGGTTGTTGGTACAAAATGGGTGTTTAGAAACAAAACTGATAGTGATGGCATAATTACAAGAAATAAACCAAGGCTGGTTGCAAAAGGATATTCTCGACATGAGGGAATTTGTAATATCCGGGAAAAACTATGTGAATATTATGTGTTAAATAAATAAATATTATGTGTTTTATAAATTTAAAGTAAGTATTGCCATGATATTAGATATTGTAGCTGTTATGTGTGTTTCCGTGCGGACCAGAAATTTTTTCGTTTGATTAATATATGTTTAAACTGCAATTATATAAATTTATCTGCAACCGGGACGCGTATTTATTAGCGTCTTTATTAAGATACTTGCTTTATTTCAATTTATGTTCGTTTGAATGTATTTTAGGTATTTTCGGGTTTTTCTAGTAATTTAGGGATCGTTCCTCTTTTCCAAAAATCAACGGACCGGGACCCCACCGGGACGTTAAAGTCCACAAAATTTGTATTTGTATTTTTATAAAATTATGTGTATCTTAAATACCCAATATCTTTGCATTTGTGGATTATTCACAATTTTTGGGGAATTATGACATTAATTTTGTATTTTATCATTTTTAAAATTATTCCCCTTAATTATTATTTTGGGGCCCTAATTATTATAATTAGGGGATAAAAACACCCTTAATTTATTTTGGGGTATAATTTTTGTGAAAATATAAATAGCTGAACCGGTTTTATTTATTTATTTTTATTCTATTAAAAATCAGAAAATTTATAAAAACCAAGAACATTTTTGGGGGTATGATTTTGTTCATCACAAAGAATTGATGATTTTGAGCTAACCAGGAAACCAAATCAAACGCTCTGCATATCAATTTGATTCTTGTTTCAAGCCCGTTCTATTGGTACCAATTTCACGAATCGAGGTTAGGTATTTTACAAAATCGATTTTAGTGTTCTTGCCCATGAATTCGTTTTTGAAATAGAATGATTGTTGATTGATTTTGTTGTTACAAATAGATTTAGGATGATCTATAGAGTCAATTTATGTACTTGGTTGAATTGTTTTAGTCCGAGATTGATGAACCGAGTTCTGGGATTTTTGAATTCTTACTTTTGATTTCTTGAGTTATACGGATTGTTGTGGTTAATAAGGATCATATAAATAGATTGTATTCCTTCTGAGCTTCATTTTTATTTAAAGAACGTTAAATTTGGTTTGGAATTGATTGATTTACGTTTTCCGGCGATATCGCCGTGTTCTTGATTGGAATTGATCGGATTCTTGGTTTCTGAAGTTAACTACGAATGCTAGTGATTTGTACGAGTTCCAGAAGTGAATTTGAATCGAAAGCACTGAAAAATCGAAGGGTTTAGACCCGTTTTGGATCGCCGGAACCCAAGGAGGTCGGCCGGAATCCCGATCGGAATCAGGAAATTCCAGAAACCGGCGAGAAACCGGTCACCTTCTCCAAAGGTCCGGCGAGTTGCCCTCCCCTCTGCCGCCGTTCGATCCACCAGACCCCCACCCCTGTTTGTAAAACCTGTTTTCACTAATTTCCTTTTTCTTTTATTTCAAAATTCATTTTTCTAAATTTTCAAAAATTATTTACTTTATTTTCAAAAGTCATTTACTTATTATTTTTAATTCTACAATTTTTTTTCTTTAATTATTTTCAAAAATACAATTTGATTTAATTATTTATAATTCATTTTAGTTAATTATTTATGAATTTAATTAATTGATTAAAAATCAATTAATTAATTAATTTTATTTATAAATAGTTAAATAAATGTAAATTATTTATAATTAATTCAAATAATTTCTAAAAATTATTTTAAGGTTTTAATAATTATATTTTGGTATTTAAAAAAAAATCAATTAATATTATTATTAATTGATTTATTTCCATTTATTTCTTATTTTATTCATAATAATTAAACCGTTCGTCCGTTTAATACGAAATGAACGCGTACAGACTCAGAAAAATATTGCGCTTTCATTAAAAATACTTTTAAGTCCAAATTTCTTTTGTATTGCAATGGCATTTGATTTGTGTGTCTGTTTGACTCGATATCTGATTAGTAAATATAATTAATGACTAGATTTTCATTCTGAACGCACTGAGACCTACCTTTTAACGGTCTGACTTATGTGTTACATAAAATATGTGATTACGTGTTGTACGAATGCCATGATTACATGCTATATGATATGCATGCTATCTGTTTACATTTTTAAAATACCATGCTTAGTTATAAACGATCGGGTAGATGTCAAGATGTATAGTTACGTCGATTGAGTTTGGTTCTGTCAATTAAGATAGTCCTTTTGTTTATAGAATCGAGTAGCAATGAGTGCGGTCAAGTGTTAGACGGAGATAGTAGCCAGCAGTTATAAGCATAATTATAGTAAGAGGTTATCGAGCATACCAGGCAAGTACCCCTAACTTCACTTATTGTTCAAGTGACATTTATTTTGAATCATATTATGCAAATATTATATCTTTATTTATCATTCAATTGGTATTGACTCTGAACTATATTCTTTCAATTTCCATACTATTCTAAGTTCAGAATAGTGAAACGTTTTATATTTCGCTATAAATCACTCTATATAGTGGAACATTGAATTGAGATTAGCGAATAATTAATTGTTCTAGTTATTTCACCATCGATTGTTGAGATAGCTCTGGACCATGAGAAATGAGGAGTTATATGGTTAAGGATGTCCTTTAATTCAGCTCATTTGATCAAAATGTTTTATGGATTGGATGAATGCGTAAGTGATCGGGACGGACGGTCCAGCGGAGGGTTATTTCTATGTGTTATATTAAATATTATGACACCATTTTTGCCATAGGCAGGTATATTGCCTTTTAATTTGAGTACTCGTGTTTGGGTACATGTTTCCATGAATCATGACCTTGTGCTATCATACGGGCTGATAAGCATGTGATAGTACGTCCGTCGGAGTTAGATTCCAATCTAAAAATTATCGTTTATTGCTGATAGCTTGTGAAGCTTTCATTATTGATCAAGTATTACTGATTTTATCATGTTGTTCAGTTATTATCAGAATGTGGTTTATCATTTCAAGCACATTTTATACTGCTTGCTGAGCATTTCTTTCGCTCATACTTGTTTATCAATCTAATCTTTCAGCTAAGCCAGAGCAAGCTTGAGATCCAGGTTTGATCAGAAGTCGAGTGCTTATAAATAGTGTGGTGTGTATTCCAGGTAGACAGTTTTGGGACGCTTGAATAGCATAAAGGTTTGTAATAAAATTTTAATAAGTTGTAAAACTAATTAGACTTTTGGTTTATAAATAACAGTTGGTTTGTATTAGTGCCTGTTTCATACTATAACCTGTGATCGATCCAGTGCATGCAAGGTGTCATATTTATTATATTATTCCGCTGTGATTATTTTTATTTTAGTTTAGTGGCTAGTGACCCCCAAATCTAGACCCCGGGTTTGGAGGGCGTCACAGGTTGGTATCAGAGCTACATATTATGGTCACTGAAATAGGCTTAGGATTGTCATTATTGAGTCATAGGAAGATCACATAAGATAGGCACGTGTAGTTTAGCCCTTATAGGATTAAATTTAGGTTATTGGGTTGGGTTATAGTTAAGTTGTTTAGGTTTCCTGTTTTACGTTTAGCCTTAGACCTTTGTGTTATTGCCTTGCTATTTTTGTTGGTTTTGAGGATGGTAAGAAGTGTTGAAAGAGGTTGGGAGGTTGTGTTGCAACCCTATCCATTGTTTGTTGGTTTATTTGAGATTTCAAGCAAGGATTTAAAAGGTTTGGATAATTTTTCGTAAATTTTCTTTGTGTTGTTATTCTCAAGATAATAAGCAGGATTATGTGATAATCATGTCGCTTGTGTTAATATGGTAGCAAGTTTATGATATTTTGAGAAAAGATAATGTTTGAGAATTTTGATATGTTAAGGAATTGCTACATATTTGACACAATGCTTGACAGATTATTATATATGTTTCTTGTTTCTTACCAGAATAATGGCACCAAAGAGAAGGAATAATTCGGGAGAGTATCGTACCGAGAGTCGTACGGATCCAGCGATTGTCCAGATGTTGGGACTGATGCAACAGCAGATGTTACATCTTACGCAGCAGCAACAACAGCACCAACAGCAAGCAGCAGTACCACCTGCAGTGACTTTTAAGCAGTTTCAAGCTGTGAAGCCACCTGAGTTCAAGGGAAGTGTTGATCCCGTGGAAGCCAATGCATGGCTCAAGGAGATGGAAAAGGCTTTTGAATTAGTCGGAGCAGGGACCGAACAGAAGACCAAGTTTGCAAGTTACTTTCTGAAGGGTGAGGCAAACTATTGGTGGGAATCCACGAGAGCATTGGAATGAGGTGAGTTTATAACTTAGGAGAGATTCACAGAGCTGTTCCTGGAAAAGTATTTCCCGAGGTATATGAAGAACCAAATGGAGATCAAATTCTTGAACTTGACCCAGGGTGATCTTACTGTGGCTGAGTACGAGGCTAAGTTTACTGAGTTAGCAAGGTTCGTGCCATACCAGGTTGATACAAATGAAAAGAAAGCAAGAAGGTTTGAACAGGGATTGAAGTTTTGGATTCAGAACAGAGTGGCCATGTTTGAATTGACTTCATATGTGGCAGTGGTTCAGAAAGCAATGGTGATCGAAAGTAAAAGTGACATGTCTCAGAAAGGAAAGGATGGGAAGAAAAGGAAAATAGAAACCTCAGAAGGAGGTCAGCAGCAGGGTAATTTTCAGGGCCGTTTCAACAAAAGGCCAGAGTTTCAGGGTAATAGGAATGTGGGATTCAGAAGATCACAATCAGGGAATGGAGGACAAGGTAACCGTTTTCAGAATTCAAATCAGTAGAGGCCCAATCGCCCACCAGTACCAGATTGCCAGTTTTGTGGTAGAAAGCACTTTGGGAATTGTAATGCTAATGTGACGTGTTTCAAGTGTGGCAGGAAATGACACTTTGCTAATGTGTGTCAGAATCTGACTCAAGGTCAGAATTTGGGAACTGGTTGTTATAAGTGTGGAAAGCCAGGGCATATTGCCAGGAATTGCCCAACTCAAGGTACGACGAGCAACACCCCAAGGCTTACAGGTGCTCCATCTCGGAATGTGTCACGGATTGAAGGACCACCAGCAAAGAACCAGCCAAAGGCTAGGACATTCAACATGACTATGAATGATGCTGTTCAGAGCTCTGACATGGTTACAGGTACGCTTCCAGTCAACTCCATAGATGCTAAAGTTTTATTTGATTTTGGAGCTACAAGGTCATTTATTTCTCAAGATTTTGTCGATAAACTGCATTGCGAAGTTAAATTGTTAGAACAAGCATTAATGATAGAGTTAACTAATAAGAATCAAGTTTCCGTCGACCGAGTGTGTCCGAGGTGTGATATTGAGATAGGAGGACATCATTTCCATGCCAACTTGATACCTTTTAAGTTGGGAGAATTTGATATTATCTTAGGAATGAATTGGTTGTCAGAAAATAATGCTCAGATTGATTGTAAGAGTAGGAAAGTAATACTTCAGAGCTTGGATAGTAAGAAGAAGGTGGAATTTCGAGGAAATAAGCAAGAGAAGAAGTTCTTAATGATAGCTCAAGTGAAGAAGTTATTGCGTCAGAATTGTGAGGCATATTTGGCCCATGTGATAGACAACAACAAGGAAGTTCCAACACTAGAAGCGATTCCAGTTGTCAACGAATTTCCAGATGTCTTTCCAGACGATCTTCCAGGATTACCTCCCGACAGAGAAATTAAATTTGCGATTGATCTAGCACCCGGAACGGAACCAGTTTCTAAAGCTCCGTACCGGATGACACCAGTGGAGATGAAAGAATTGGCAACTCAGCTGCAAGATCTTTTGGAGAAAGGAGTTATAAGACCCAGTGTATCCCCGTGGGGCGCACCAGTACTGTTTGTCAAGAAGAAGGACGGGAGTATGCAACTGTGTATTGACTATCGAGAACTGAATAAGCTTACCATTAAGAATAAGTACCCGTTTCCGAGGATCGATGATTTATTTGACCAATTGGGAGGCGCTGTATGGTTTTCTAAAATTGATTTAAGATTAGGATTTCATCAACTGAAGATCAAGCCCGAAGACATTCTGAAGACCGCATTCAGAACTAGATATGGGCATTATGAGTTTCTAGTGATGACATTTGGATTAACCAATGTACCAGCAGCTTTTATGGATCTGATGAATCGAGTATTCAAGAAGTATTTGGATAAATTCGTGATCGTGTTCATAGACAACATCTTAATCTATTCTAAAACAGAAGAAGAGCATGCAGAGCACTTGAGGATAGTTCTTGAGATACTGCGACAGGAGAAATTGTACGCAAAGTTTTCCAAGTGTGAATTTTGGTTAAAAGAAGTACGATTTCTTGGGCACGTGATTAGCAATAAAGGAGTGGAAGTGGATCCAGCAAAGATTGAAGCCATAATCAATTGGGAGAGGCCAAAGACACCAATGGAAGTACGAAGTTTCATGGGATTGGCATGTTACTATAGAAGATTCGTGCAAGATTTTGCGAAGATAGCTACGTCGTTGACAAAGCTCACCAGGAAGAACCAGAAATTGGAATGGGACGAGAAGTGCGAAGAAAGTTTCCAAGAATTAAAGAACAGATTAGTATCTTAACCAGTACTAGTCTTACCAGATGACCAAAAAATTTTGTAATCTACAGTGATGCATCGTACAAAGGATTGTGATGTGTTTTGATGCAGCATGACAAGGTAATAGCCTACGCTTCAAGACAGTTAAAACCACATGAAGAGAAGTATCTGACACATGATCTTGAATTGGCAGCTATAGTGTTTGCATTGAAGATATGGAGGCATTATCTGTATGGGGAAAAGTGCGAGATCTACACGGACCACAAGAGTTTGAAGTATATCTTCACCCAGAAGGAATTGAACATGAGGCAGAGAAGATGGCTAGAACTAATCAAGGACTACGACTGTACTATCAACTATTATCTAGGCAAAACAAATATGGTGGCCGACACGCTGAGCAGAAAAGAAAGGTTGAATATGATATTTTCATCCGAAGAATTGATCAAGGAATTTGAGAAGCTGGAAATAGAGGTCAGTATCCCAAGTATGTCTACAAAGGTATTGTGTGCAATGTCTTTTCAACCAGAACTATTAGAGAAAATAAGAAGATGTCAGGAAGAAGTAATGAGCCATGAACGAGACAATTTGACAGGAGAAAAGATAGGGAGTCAAAAGGATGATAAAGGAATATTAAGATTTTCTTCCAGAATATGGATACCCAACGTAGGCGAGCTGAAAGATGAAATTCTTCGAGACGCTCACAACTCCAGATATTCAATTCATCCCGGAAGTACGAAGATGTACAGAGATTTAAGAGAAAATTTTTGGTGGCCAAGCATGAAGAAGGAAATTGCATAATGGGTAAGTAGGTGTTACACTTGCCAGCGAGTCAAAGCGGAACATCAAAGGCCCAGTGGACTGATATAGCCATTAGACATTCCAGAATGGAAGTGGGAGCATATAGCGATGGATTTCGTAGTTGGATTACCGAGGACCAGGGCAAATCATGTTGCTATTTGGGTTATCATTGACAGATTGACAAAGTCAGCGCATTTTCTTCCTATCAACGAGAGATTTTCAGTGGATAAATTGGTTCGGTTATATCTTAGGAAAATTGTGACATGACATGGAGTTCCAGTATCCATAGTTTCAGACAGAGATCCTCGATTTAATTCAAGATTTTGGAAAAGTTTTCAAGATTGTCTCGGAACGAAGCTGAATATGAGTACCGCGTATCATCCGCAGACAGACGGTCAAAGTGAAAGGACGATTCAGACTATTGAAGATATGCTAAGGGTATGTGCGCTAGATTTTGAAGGAAGTTGGGACGAACATTTGCCATTGGTTGAATTCTCCTACAATAACTATCATGCCAGTATTGGAATGCCGCCTTACAAAGCTTTGTACGGGAGAAGATGCAGATCTCCAATATGTTGGGATAAGGTTGGTGACAGAAAGATTTTGGGTCCAGAATTGATCCAACAGATAAAAGAAAAAATAGAACTCATTCGGAAATGATTAGTGGAAGCTCAAGATTGTCAACGCAAATATGCTGATCTTACCAGAAAGGATATGGAATTTGAAGTTGGTGAGGCAGTGCTATTGAAGGTTTCACCTTGGAAAGGTTTATCAAGATTTGAGAAGAAAGGAAAGCTAAGTCCGCGTTATGTTGGCCCTTTTGAGATTTTGAGGCTGTGTGGGAAAGGTTGCTTACGAGTTAGTGTTACCACCTCACATGCAGTATATTCACAACATGTTCCATATGTCAATGTTGAAGCGTTATTTGCCTGATTTGAATCATGTGATAGAATATGAGCCAATCGAGATTCAGCCAGATTTATCTTTTGTAGAGCGACCAGTGCAGATTTTAGATAAAAAATAAGAGTGCTTAGGAATAAGTCTGTATCTTTAGTGCGAGTTTTGTGGAGTAATCCCAAGGTTGAAGAGTCGACCTGGGAGTTGGAAAGCGAAATACGATCCAAGTATCCTCATTTGTTTCCCTAAGCTGATTCTGAAGACAGAATCCTGTTAATGGGGGAAGGATGTAATATCCGGGAAAAATTATGTGAATATTATGTGTTAAATAAATAAATATTATGTGTTTTATAAATTTAAAGTAAGTATTGCCATGATATTAGATATTGTAGCTGTTATGTGTGTTTCCGTGCGGCCCAGAAAATTTTTCGATTGATTAATATATGTTTAAACTGCAATTATATAAATTTATCTGCAACCGGGACGCGTATTTATTAGTGTCTTTATTAAGATACTTGCTTTATTTCAATTTATGTGCGTTTGAATGTATTTTAGGTATTTTCGGATTTTTCTAGTAATTTAGGGATCGTTCCTCTTTTCCAAAAATCAACGGACCGGGACCCCACCGGGACGTTAAAGTCCACAAAATTCGTATTTGTATTTTTATAAAATTATGTTTATCTTAAATACCCAATATCTTTGCATTTTTGGATTATTCGCAATTTTTGGGAAATCTTGACATTAATTTTGTATTTTATTATTTTTAAAATTATTCCCCGTAATTATTATTTTGGGGCCCTAATTATTATAATTAGGGGATAAAACACCCTTAATTTATTTTGGGGTATAATTTTTGTGAAAATATAAATAGCTGAACCGGTTTTATTTATTTATTTTTATTCTATTAAAAATCAGAAAATTTCATAAAAACCAAGAACATTTTTGGGGGTATGATTTTGTTCATCACAAAGAATTGATGATTTTGAGCTAACCAGGAAACCAAATCAAACGCTCTGCATATCAATTTGATTCTTGTTTCAAGCCCGTTCTATTGGTACCAATTTCACGAATCGAGGTTAGGTATTTTACAAAATCGATTTTATTGTTCTTGCCCATGAATTCGTTTTTGAAATAGAATGATTGTTGATTGATTTTGTTGTTACAAATAGATTTAGGATGATCTATAGAGTCAATTTATGTACTTGGTTGAATTGTTTTAGTCCGAGATTGATGAATCGAGTTCTGGGATTTTTGAATTCTTACTTTCGATTTCTTGAGTTATACGGATTGTTGTGGTTAATAAGGATCATATAAATAGATTGTATTCCTTCTGAGCTTCATTTTTATTTAAAAAACATTAAATTTGGTTTGGAATTGATCGATTTATGTTTTCCGGCGATATCGCCGTGTTCTTCATTGGAATTGATCGGATTCTTGGTTTCCGAAGTTAACTACGAATGCTAGTGATTTGTACGAGTTCCAGAAGCGAATTTGAATCGAAAGCACTGAAAAATCGAAGGGTTTAGACCCGTTTTGGATCACCGGAACCTAGGAGGTCGGCCGGAATCCCGACCGGAATCTGGAAATTCCAGAAACCGGCGAGAAACCGGTCACTTTCTCCAAAGGTCCGGCGAGTTGCCCTCCCCTCTGCCGCCGTTCGATCCACCAAACCCCCACCCCCTGTTTGTAAAACCTGTTTTCACTAATTTCCTTTTTCTTTTATTTCAAAATTCATTTTTCTAAATTTTCAAATATTATTTACTTTATTTTCAAAAATCATTTACTTATTATTTTTAATTCTAAAAATTATTTTCTTTAATTATTTTCAAAAATACAATTTGATTTAATTATTTATAATTCATTTTAGTTAATTATTTATGAATTTAATTAATTAATTAAAATCAATTAATCAATTAATTTTATTTATAAATAGTTAAATAAATGTAAATTATTTATAATTAATTCAAATAATTTCTAAAAATTATTTTAAGGTTTTAATTATTATATTTTGGTATTTTAAAAAAATCAATTAATATTATTATTAATTGATTTATTTCCATTTATTTCTTATTTTATTCATAATAATTAAACCGGTCGTCCGTTTAATACGAAACGAACGCGTACAGACTCAGAAAAATATTGCGCTTTCAATAAAAATACTTTTAAGTCCTAATTTCTTTTGTATTGCAATGAAATTTTATTTGTGTGTCAGTTTGACTCGATATCTGATCAGTAAATATTATTAATAACCTGATTTCATTCTGAACGCATTGAGACCTACCTTTTAACGGTCTGACTTATGTGTTACATGAAATATGTGATTACGTGTTGTACGAATATCATGATTACATGCTATATGATATGCATGCTATCTGTTTACATTTTTAAAATACCATGCTTAGTTATAAACGATCGGGTAGATGTCAAGACGTATAGTTACGTCAATTGAGTTTGGTTCTGTCAATTAAGATAGTCCTTTTGTTTATAGAATCGAGTAGCAAGGAGTGCGGTCAAGTGTTAGACGGAGATAGTAGCCAGCAGTTATAAGCAGAGTTATAGTAAGAGGTTATCGAGCATACTGGGCAAGTACCCCTAACTTTATTTATTGTTCAAGTGACGTTTATTTTGAATCATATTATGGAAATATTATATCTTCATATATCATTTAATTGATATTGACTCTGAACTATATTCTTTCAATTTCCATACTATTCTAAGTTCAGAATAGTTAAACGTTTTATATTTCGCTATAAATAACTCTATACAGTGGAACATTGAATTGAGATTAGCGAATAACTAATTGTTCTAGTTATTTCGCCATCGATTGTTGCGATAGCTCTAGACCATGAGAAATGGGGAGTTATATGGTTAAGGATGTTATAACACCCTCCAAATTCGGGGTATAGATTTGGGGCATTATTAATAACAACTACAAACTAAACCTGCACAAGCAAAATATAAACATGATAATTACCTCGAACTACTGCTATTCAGGATCTTTTAAGGTTAAGAGTTGAAAACAAGAACAACACACTAACTTTATTACAAACCCAAATAAAAACAATATGTCTCAAGCACTCTCTTTGTTACAAAACTTTATTCTATCTACATTCTCACCACACAACTTTTATTCAAACCACACAAAACTTTTATTCAACCCAACATTACTACTTATCCTGTTACACCTGATCTGGTAACTCAAAGCTCTCTTCGGGAATAGGAAGGAACACTCTTGGTATAAGAGGGTCCCGCTGCTTGACTCGCTTCTTGACTACGCGGGTCGTGATGGGTTTCCTTCTCTACCTTAACTGTAAAACAATAGGAATAACAATAAAAAGGGATGAGCCAAAATTGCTCAACAAGCCTGCAACAATATATATGTAGTATAAAGAGAGAGAAATAAGTGAATCAATAAGCTGCTGGTTTGAACAACCATCTGTATCTGTATAGGATAATAATTTGCCAACACTGGCGAGTGCCAAATGAACAAGACTGGAAACAAGAACCAACATATGCACTATAACCTGCTGATCAGTCAGGATACAGTGCGAATCTATACCCAACTGCATAGACCCAACCAACATAAGGAGTACTCAGGCAACTATGGCCATTTAATTAAAAGTCTGGGTAAAACCCAGTCCGCATCGTAACCATCCAGTCCAAAGCTTAGCATCCGGAACAATCGGAATGCTTTTGATGTATCCCAATACCAGGATATATCAAAGTATATGTAACAAGGGTAAAAGTATAGGAATACGAATAAAGGATTCAATAAATTGGGAGGAATCAAGAATCAAAGTGAAATAGAAACAAGATTCAATAATTGTGTAACAGTGTATATGAACAAAAATTATCAAAGATAACTGATATGGGAAAATGAGATATAATTCACTATTCTGAATTTAGAATAGGGGAAAACTTGCCTTGCGCGTACTTAACCTGGTTCAACTCACCGCCTTCTGTCTCTACCTTGTTCTGCCTTGCTGACACTGAACCAATCATAGAAAGATAGTCGTTTAGATAACTTACTATATATGTGTATTTCGAATTGATACCACGTAACCTTATCAGTCTACCCATGCGTTTCTACCTGACTCGCATATAGACACATATAATTATATAGCACGTAAGGTTCACATAACCACGTAAAGCACATAGCACATAAAGCACATAATTAATTTTGGACTTATAAATATTTTTAGAATCGATTCTAGACTCATATCTGCATTAACTAGCCGTATATGATTTTATTGCAATTTTTCGGGATTTATTTGACTCGATTCTACCCCTAATAGGGCCTATGAACAATTAATTATCACAAGACCACTCTCTTCCGGAAGAAATTATAACTTACAATTATTTTTATTGGATTCGTTTCATTTTTCTAAGTCTAGGGGTCTTCGTTTCGCTCAAATCGGACTAACGGTTTAATTATTATGAATTAAACAAGATTTAATTAATTAATAATTAATTATAAATAATTAATCATAATTAAATAATCCTTAATTATATTTTTAAATAATTAACTAATAATTATTGTATTATAAAATAATTAATCCCTAATTATTAAGATTAATTACTATTTATTACAATTATTTACAAATTAATAATACTTGCTCGATCAGATCGATTATTTACAAATAATCAATCGATACAATTAACTGAGACGCTATTTATCGAATAAACACTAATTACACGAATTATAATTTAACTCAACGATTAACTACTCGTATAAATACGAGCTACTCACTATTCTCGAATACTATCGAACTATTTTATTATTACTGTACCTATACGATTAATTAATCAATTGATTAATAGTATTTAATTATACGTTTTGAACAATTATTACGACATTCTTCGAATAATTATCGCTCGAATAATAATTCATTATCGAATCACTACTCGTATGAATACGAGTTACTCGTAATATTAATTAATTATCGGATTATTAATCATATTATTTAATCCTTATTTATTAATTACCTAATTATTAATTAATTACCTAATTATTAATTAGTTACCTAATTATTAATTAATTACCTAATTATTAATTAATTAGATAACTAATAAATAATTAGATAAATAATTAAATAATTAATTAAATAATTAAATTCTAAATTCTAAATTAATAAAATAATTTAGAAATTAATTATACTATTTTAAAGAATTTAAAACTGATTTTTAATTAATTATTAGAATTATTAAAGCTGATTTTCTGATTTTAGAAAATAGAATAAATATTAAAAATATCAGAAACACATTACAGGTTTCAGGGTTAGGGTTTTCAGGATCAAACCCGGGTCGAAACCGGGTCGACCCCGGGTCGCGAAGAACGAACCGGGTCGCCGGCCGGTTCTAAAATCCGGCGACGAACCTAGGTTCCAGCCACGATTCCAGATGCGAAACCACAATATTCCCGTCATTTCTTCACGTTTCCAGTCAATAGCAACACCACAACTGCTTCCCCCACCTTCCTCCTTCCTCAGCCTTCATTCCCGGCCGTCCCCGTCACCTGAACCATCAACAACAGCGGCGATGGCGGCGCTGTTTCCGGCGACGCGAAAACAGAACCCAACAACCACAAAACCGATGCCGTTCGAACGAGGATTCAACGAGCTACACAACTACAACATCAAAATCTTCTAACAACTAACCAAAATCAAAACCCGAATTCGAAGTTTAAAACCGAAAATACGGAATTAAAATCAAGGAATCCAACTGTAACACCCCCAAATCCGGGGACGGGGATCCGGGTTGTCACGAGTTCCATTTCCCTTAATAACACCCAATCTTAATAAATAATCAACTACTCTGTACTGTGACCCCACAATAAACACACACACCACAAGTTATAGTCTCAGAGATGAACACTCAAAAAATAACATTAGTCCTTATATTCCACAATTATAAATCGTTACACCTTAAAAAGGTTCTGAATAAATTTACATATTCCTTGCCATTATTACAATTCGTAAATATACATAATCTGGTACATCAAAAGTTGAAGCCTAGTCTATTGGTATTTCCCTACCTCAGCTACAGTGACTTCAACACCTATAGGAAACTGCGGAATGCTTCCTATCCGCTCGCGAATTGGGAGCTTGGTCCTGTTCATCTTGTCTATCTGATGTTGTGTGATGAAAGAAGAAAGCAAGGGTGAGCAGCAAGCCCACCAAAATAATATGTATAATGATTAACAATATATGAGCCTTCTCATAGTACTCATGAAAGTCTTGGTCAAAAGAAATGAACCAAGTTTGATATTTTAATGCGATGAAGTCACAAAATAGTCAGTATATATATACATATATACTTTTCAAAATCTTGGAAGTCCTCTTCCATGCATAATATACACAAAGTTCTAGTTTATAACTGTATAAAAAGTATCGTTGCAAGGTGATCTAATATATCTAACCTTGTCTCAACGTTTTTCTGAAAATATTTGTCATTCATAAGACAATTATTAACTAGATATAAGTTTAAAAGATGAAGGTACAAGATACTCCAATATACTTATATCTTTTCCAAATACTACTTGAACTACCACCGTTCAAGTTATAATTAATTTCAAAAGTTCATCCCACTGATGAGACCACAAGATAAGACTTGAATAGATTCAATCTTTGAAATATTATTAAAGGAAATGAAGTTAGGATATACTTCATTAAGTTCTGATATATATATATATATATATATATATATCCACATATACATCTTCTTTATACATTTCCTGAAAACCTCTGTCATGTAAAGTATGAACAGAGTTGCAATATCCAATAAATTTGGAAAGGAAAAGAATTTTGGCATAAACCAGGTATCTTGCTGATCAGGCAAAGATACCCATAAGTAACCTTTTCTACTAGTAGATGGACGAATTCCCCACTGGTCATCACCCTGGTTGTAATAGGACCTTATGCTGGACTGCCACTCAGCCACTTATGCATTTGATGGACTTCCACTGAGCCACTTACACTATCATGGACGCCCACTGAGCCCATGTTGCTTATGCCGACTCAATAGATGGACTTACTTCCCGAACGTTGGGTAAGTAATCAATTCATTTACCAAAACTGCAACCGTGTTGCGAATATAAAATACAACACAGAGCTGGATCCCTCAGGTTTTGAGCGAGTATTTAAATCCCCTTAAAAAGGAAGATCTTAAATATAAAAATGAGTTTTGGGATCCGCTCTAACTTTTAAAAATCATTTTGAAGACTCGAAAACACTTTAAAGAGTGTTTGGAGTAAAGCTGATTTAATGAAGTAAATCAGTCCCCGGAATATTTAGAAAATGTATGAATATTATTATTTAAATAATATTCCCATAAAGAATAATCTTTATAAAAATAATTGAAGTAGAAGTATTAAAACTTATACTTGAAACGAGTATTAAATAACCAAAGATATACTTATATGAAAGTACTATCTTTATTTGAATAATCGAAAATAAGTTTGATTATTGACACCTTATTCTTTAATAAAATAAAGAATATATCTCAGCAAATAATCGGAGTCATAGATCCTCAAATGAATATTCAAATAATATTCATTAAATAATATAAACTGAGTCATAAGCCCTCGAATGAATATTCAAATAATATTCAATAAATAATATAAAAGAGTCATAAGCCCTCGAATGAATTATTCAAATAATATTCAAATAATAAAATAAAAGGAGTCATAAGTCCTCGAATGAATATTCAAAATAATATTCATTTAATATAAAGGAGTCATAAGCCTTCGAATAATATTCAAAATAATATTCAATAATAAAATAAAGTTAAAGTTATCGAATAAACCTTATTCGATTAATAGTTTTGAAAACTATGACCATATATATATATAAGTATATATATATATATTTATATCCATATGTACAAAATCTACTCGGGATCCTCGACTCCCGGTTTTAGAAAATATTTTCACCTTTGGGTCCCTATACTAAGGGTATATGCAAATTACCGCTATCCTCTAGCATAGGTATTATCAACTGAATCAACAGATATATATGGAAAGAATACGAAACAGGCATGCATATATATATATACCATAGCAGCATGCTTCAATATATTGCAACATTTGCTAATTAACCAACATGCATCTATCGCAAGATAATGCAAATACATATATTCATCACAACAACAGTTATAACGGGTAGAAAACTTGCCTGAGCGACTGGGGGTTACGAATGGCTCGGGACGAGTCTGGTAACCTATAAACAACAAGTAAGTTGGAATTAAACCAAAGTCACTTGTAAATCTATACTTTAACTAACTTAGACTCTAACGCTTGTTTTGCGCTCGCTGGTTCTCTTAAGTCACTCGAGTACCCTCGGCTCCACCATTTTTAATAATTTAACCTTTATGAGTTTTAAGGCGATTCCTTCGCGAGTGTCTTACCAACTGCCTAACACACTTACCATAAATGTTTCATACATTAATTAACCCTTTTTGGTCTTTAACCTATGTTTCAAAGTAAGGCGAGGGGAAAAGTTTCGTTCGCGAAACGCCGTTACTTGAAACGGTCGTTTCTCCTAAACCGTGCATCGGAATCGAACGAACTATATATCAAAACGAAGCTCATAACATGAGCTATCTAAACATGGCAGTGGTAATAATCTATCAGGGGGTTCTCGGGTCCTAATGTTATGCATAAAAACAGTCTAAAGAAAATCGGACGTTACGACGACTATGTTTACGCGATTTCCCAATTTTAAACCATTCAAAACCAACCCAATTCAACCTCAAATCCAACATACAACCAACATCCATCCTTATCATATCATAACAACCCCAACCAATTCAATTTTAACATTCATACTTATGCCTAAGCTTAACTTTAATCATACTTAAGTTCTTTTAATCAAAACAACAACATTTACCATTCCATTTCACTACCATTTCAAATCCCAAACTCTAATCACAACAACAAGCTACAATATCACCCTACTAATCAAAATCATCTTATAATACATAGGAATCTAGGGTTTGGAGATGGTATACCTTCCTTGAAGTGGTGGGAGTAGCTAGGAAGCCTTAAGAAGCTTTGAGAAGTCTTAGGAATGCTTGGATCTTCAAGGAAAACAAGAAAAATATCAAGTTAAAAACTTGAAAACACTATTCATTGTCTTCTTCTTTGATTAAATGAAGAAGATGGAGAAGGAATTGATGGCTTAAACTCATGATATAGCCCTAACTAAGCATGAAGATGATTAGGGAATTAACTCACCAATTTAGGAGGCTTGGATCTTGAGTTTTGAATTCTTGCCCAATTGCAATAGTAAAAAGCCGAGAGCAAAGATGAACAATGCCTTGGTTGCTTTTTGATTTTGATGAAAAATGATTTTGCTTGGCTTGGTTGATTTGTTTTTGTGTTTGATTTAGTTAATTACCTTGTTGCCCTTGAATTTGTGTGGTTCTCATTCAACCACACCTCCTTCCTTCCCATGTCATGCCTATGTCATGTTGTGATGTCATCCTTCCCTCTTTGTCCTCCTCTCATTGGTTGGGTGACATCACTCACTCTAATCCCTTTGATTAACTTCCTAATTGTTTGCCTAATGACCGCTGATCTGCTATACGGTTCGCTTAACTTTCGTTCTCGTTTATCGTTTGAAGGATCATACCCGGGATCTTATTACTTAGGTTCCCTTAACCTTTCTCAATACATTATATTCCTTTTTATGATCCTCTGTTATAATCCTTTAATTTAAATCCTTTTTATCCTGTTACCTTATACTCAATTCTCTCCGTATCTAGTGGGTTTCCGGGAAAAATCCAAGTGTTCGGATTTGGATTCTGACGATCTTTACATACACTTATATCCCATATAAAGTACTAATAAAATCTCAGAATATCCATATCAGAACCCCTACATAGTGTGGCATTAAAAGTTTTCTCATTCAGCAAAAACACTATTCCTATGGGTTTCAAAATTTCCCAAAAATTGGGGTTATTACAGTCTCCCCTCCTTAAAAGGATTCCGTCCCGGAATCAGATAGAAAATGAATAGGGATACTTTCTTAGCATTACACTTTCTAACTCTCAAGTCAATTTACCCCATTATGGTTCTACCATCAAACTCTTACTAGTTTGATAACCCTTCTCCTAAGCACTCGTTCCTTCTTAATCTATACCCTTTCTGGTTACTCCATATAGGTTACGTCTGGTTGCATGTCTATGCGCTCATATGCCCCTATTTGTCTAGCATCCGAAATTACACTTCCTTAACATTGGTACGTGGAACACGTTATGAACTTGCTACAGGTTCAGGGGTAGGGCTAGCTCATATGCTAACTTCCCAAACGTCTTTATATACCCAAAGGTCCAACAAATTGTAGACATAGCTTTCCTTTCTTTCCGAACCTCATCAATCCTTTCCAAGGGTTTCCAAGGGAATACCTATAACATTACTAGGCCCTCTATTTCATACTCTTTGCCCTTTTTGAGTCAAATCAGCATACCTCTTATGTCCATCTGGGGTTACTACCATCCGTCCTCTGATTAGATCTATTATATCCCTGGTCCTTTGGACTACTGCGGGTCCGAGCATCTTGCGCTCTACAACTTCATCCTAACATAAGGGAGATCGACAGTGTCTTCCCTAAAGGATCTCATAAGGCGACATCTCGATAATGACATATGATCTATTGTCGTAAGATAACTTAATCCGCGTTAAGTGATCATTCCAAATTCTTTCAAGTCTATTGCACAGACTCTCATTATAGCTTTTATCATTAGAACTTTTACTTCTCAATACCCATTCTTTTCCAGTTCGTAATTGCTACTACCTTCCGTTCCTAATATTATACGGGTTATACTTTTGCTCGCTAGCGTTCTATAACCTTTTAATAACCACGGCAACCTTAGTATCACGAATATATTTCCATTCCGCATACTACCACCACTTTATTACTCCTTTTTCAGTTGTTTCTATTTTCCAAAATTTGATCAATCATATAGAAGTAAAGGAATTTGTTGAGAGATCACTATGATCATGAACACTTGTTATATCGCATAGTTAGTACATAAGGTGGCCAGCTTTTAGTACTTGACAAGCAATTAAACAATAGCTGGTATCCTACTCGGCTTCTATCACACAGATAGATAGTCATTCGGCAATACCTCCCCTTCTAGAAGGGTTGTTCTTCTTAGCTTATATGAAATGAAAAGGAGAGAAAAGAATGAACTGAAGAGAATTGTATATTCGTAAAAATTTTATTGCCATAAAATATCTGGCTTGGAATCTACCTCTGAACTATAGAGGTTTGTCATAGGAGAATAAAACATATACGTATTTATATCAACATCAAGTATTATAGCATCGTATTTCACATGCCTAAATATTTGCTAATCCGTCCATCATTCTCTGGACCCATGCTCTTCCTCGAGCTTATATACAATCACCTTTGAAACTCCCTTGATTTCGAAAATCGAACCTGGGATCTCATTCTAGACATCATCGTTACTAGAGTTCTATGCTTGCACCGCAACCTTCCTTGTATAATAATACGACTCTCTATTGATAAGAAAGAATAAATATTCACTAGGTAGACACTCTACTTAATTAGTCTATCAATGATAACTTATACACTACCACGACCCGATTAGTGGTACTCAATCTCAACAACCATTCCAATACAACTCTCACGGTTGTAATCAGCTCATTACTCGCAGAATCATTGCTGCCTTACTATGGTCCACCACTGACCTACTGTAGTCATTCATTTTCCTTGAAGTCTTAATAGCTAACCATACGGAGTCCATACATATCGTATCAAATTCTTCTAAGGAGGTAACATAATCACCATTCATGATTCATGAAGAACACTCCTGATCCTAACATACATACATGACATGAAGCAAATAAAATTGCAGAAGAGTTTCCATCAAAGCAACGATAGCAGGTTAATACCATTCTTAATCATATGCCTTAAATAGAAGACTTAACTCAAAGGTTCGTCTAGTCCTTTTTGAAACATGGTCCTGGCTTATCTCAAGATAGTATCTTCTGAGATAGATAGCCTGCTCATGGCGATTACACGAATTAAACCTTTACCAACTACTATTAGGGTTGAGTATTGCACAGTCATCAGAAGGAATGTCAATCTTCCAAACTATAATACAACCTTCACAGCTTTAACCATCATCACTGTATTCCTCTCGCACGAGCGCCTATAATTATTCTCTTACATTTAAAGCGTCGGCCATCTCTTTGGCCTTTCCTGATAGTAAAATTTCCTTATAGTCAATTTCATTTTAACCACTTTCACAAATTTTCTACCCTATTTCCGATCACTGCTTGAGTGAAGATGTTTTCCATAAGTTATTGCCTCAGTCTTTAGAGGCTAATCACTGTCAAGACTGATTCTCAATCATACTTAGAACATCTTTTATCCTGGGACCTAATTGCCCTGAACAATTTTGACCTTTACTGGTTCGATTCATACTTTCTCGTGGTTCAACACGTGCCCCACTTGGCATTATTATAATTACGTCATATTTCCTTTATCCACATTTCCATTCTTGAGAATTTTGAATATTACCTTTTTCCTTATAAAACCTCTAAGGTTATCCTTCAATCGTTCCTCCTGTATTCCCTAGATACAGGGCATATCACAATACCATTTACTAATACTAGAACCATTGTCTATATACTTCTGAAAAATTTCTCCACTGATTCTTAAAGGTTGTTGTTACCTTAACCCTTTCCAAATCATACTGTCAAAACTCATACTGTCCCTATTAAGGGTGACATGCCAACCTTTATGCAGTCCCCTAGGATTCATTTTAAGTTACCAATGTTCTATCCTTAATTCCACCTTTAAAAGGTACCTGCATCCTTCCACGGATAAATCAAGTCATATATCCTTGATAGATTATCTTATTCATCATTCCCACCTCGATAGTCTATACCTAACTTCATAATAGCATCCTTATTCAAATTGAGGTCAATCCATATGGCCTCCAAAAGATAACAATGGTCATCCGCTTTTCTTTCCTGATTTGGTAATGATAACATGGATGTTCTGGAAGATATTGGTCATGTTCAACGTGAACTTCTTCTTAATAATTCCTTATTTACTTTTGTTGTTTATCTCAACAGTCACCTCAATGTTGGGATATCTCTCATACCTGGCGTCTCCCTTTCTGAGTATCGAGCCACCGGTCTAACATTTCACATTATTGAAGGTCACTTCCTTCATCCAAATTTCCTACTTTCTTACTTTCTTATCTCTTTAGTCTATCCGCGTCTTATTATTTATCCTTCGAACTATCTAAAGGTTTCCTCGGATCCTCCCAACTTACAGGGAATAAAATATATGTATCTCTTATGCGTTCCACCATCAATTTAACTTATGGTGAATCACCCTCATCCTGACGATTACATACTTTTCTATTTCTATTGCTACGAGTCTTTAGGATTTCCTCATACCCAACTCCCTTATCATTCCTCAAACTCTATTGCCGTTATATTCCTTTCCACTTTAATTTCTTTTAATTTTCCTTTCTCTTATCATTATTTCACAAACCAATCACAATATAAGCATTGATTTCAAACATCCCATCATTCTGGATTCGTGTCCTCAGAACGAATCTTGACAACTTTTACAACTTAGATTCATAATTTATCATACTCATATGCCTTTGTTCTGACTCTAAAGCTTTTACACTATCTCCATAACCTTGGGAATTACTTTCCCGAAAACAATTGACTGAACTTAAATCAGTTTATTCTAACCTCTGGCTCCGTGCCTTTCTTGGTCTTTCACCAGCAGGTGGCCTCTCTTTTAGGAGGGTAAGTGATAAAAACAGTCTTTTGTGATTCGTCAATCATTTAGAATCTCAAATGATTCCTATATTTCCTTTAGCCAGGCTCTTGCCTCGACTGGGTCAGCTTGTTCCTTGGAACTCTGAGAGCTTAGCGACTTAGAGGTCCTGAAAGAATTTCACACCATATTGTTTCCTCAAGGTGGTGGTTGGGAATAGAATATAAGTTCTGTTTAGACAGGTTCATGAATTTCCGTATAGGAGTACCGTCTCGGGTCTCCTTATCTCGCTCGACTTCTACTGTCTTAGTCTAAATATTTCTTCCTACTCCCCATAATTGGGGTCATCTTTTAATTTAAAATCTTCATTTTCCACTTTATTATATTCCGGATTCTTTATATCTTAATTGCGACCTCCCTGATTATCACATTCAAGGTTTGCCCCTAATCTTATTCCTTGTGGGGGCATATTACTTGGAAAATTTTGAGAATCTCCGGATATTTGTCTTACTTACTTTGCTTAAGTCTTCCCCTCGTTTAGTCCTTGCACGATTGCAAATTATGAATTCTCAAGTTCGATAAACTTCATGACACTCTCTTAAGTGTTAATAGAGCAATTAACAATGTGATTTTATCACAAACAAACTGATCTGAACTGAAATTAACGAATATATACATAACCATTTGTTCGAGGGTACAACAGCTGAACATATTAAAGAGGATTACATCATTTGAACTTATCGCTCCTATCCCAAAAGTACTACCCTAGATAGTCATCTCGTCATTAAAACTAATCATTCATAACTTAGGCTAATCCTCCAAAAGCGGTGCTACATGAAACCCTTGTTTGATTGCTCTGGCTCTGCACACTACCATGGATTAAGAGATGCGAGCACGCACGACATCCCTAACCTGCTCCATCACAGAGGTGATGAGGTCTAAGATAGTCGCAAGTAGAGCTGGATCAACCTGACCCTCAAGATGGCCTCTAGCTGTAACACGGGTGGTAGCCTCAATCCTTTCCATGCTATGAGCTAATCCCACCGGAAGTATCCCGCCCTCAATCCTTGGTGCAGTAAGTCGATGCAACAGATCACTCCTAATATTACGGGCCTCAGACAGGCCACCCAAAGTCATATAATAATTGGCGATAAGAGAAGCCTGAGTGGTAGCATCTAGCAGTCCATGGGGTGCAGGTGGCGCAGACCCAGGAGATCCAAATGGATAACCAAGCACGGTATCAGGTGACAATGGTGCAGGGGATAAAGGTGGCATTTCCTCCGTATGTGCTGGGCTCTGTACAGGGGAGGGAACAGGAATTGGTGGAACCTCATGGATGTCTACAGGAGCCTCTGGAAGAGGGTCTGATACTGGTATAATTGGGGTCGTGGAAGGCCCCACTCCTTCTGCCCTCATTAACCTTTGTGCCCTTGGTAACTCTTCATCCTCTAGTGCCACCCTCGCGGCCATTCTTGCTCTGGTAGTCGCCCTGACTACGGTCATCAGTTCCTCAGCGGTCCTCTCTTCATTCTCATCAGGATCCTCCATGAGATCCTCCTCAGCCACAATCTTTCCGGAATAACATCCTAAGCCGCAACATTCTCTATCTGAACCTCATCCGGTCCCTCATTTGGGTACTCCATCGGATTCACAATTTGATCTCCGACTTGTAATAAAACATCCTCATGCTGATGCTCCTGAACCTCAAGGTTCGGTGCCCCGCTGCCTTATACGAGAACGAACTATGTTACTATCACGATACTTATAAGGGTTCCCGTAAGGGTTTTAACTGTCAGTGCTACGTTAGGTAGCCCGACTATGAACTTGGCAAGAGTTCTTATTATCTTAGTGAACTTATTATCTTAACGTCCCATCATCTCTGAGGTTTATAACGCTTAGCTCTGATACCACTTCTGTAACACCCCCAAATCCGGGGTCGGGGATCCGGGTTGTCACGAGTTCCATTTCCCTTAATAACACCCAATCTTAATAAATAATCAACTACTCTGTACTGTGACCCCACAAGCAACACACACACCACAAGTTATAGTCTCAGAGATGAACACTCAAAAAATAACACAAGTCCTTATATTCCACAATTATAAACCGTTACACCTTAAAAAGGTTCTGAATAAATTTACATATTCCTTGCCATTATTACAATTCGTAAATATACATAATCTGGTACATCAAAAGTTGAAGCCTAGTCTATTGGTATTTCCCTACCTCAGCTACAGTGACTTCAACACCTATAGGAAACTGCGGAATGCTTCCTATCCGCTCGCGAATTGGGAGCTTGGTCCTGTTCATCTTGTCTATCTAATGTTGTGTGATGAAAGAAGAAAGCAAGGGTGAGCAGCAAGCCCACCAAAATAATATGTATAATGATTAACAATATATGAGCCTTCTCATAGTACTCATGAAAGTCTTGGTCAAAAGAAATGAACCAAGTTTGATATTTTAATGCAATGAAGTCGCAAAATAGTCAGTATATATATACATATATAATTTTCAAAATCTTGGAAGTCCTCTTCCATGCATAATATACACAAAGTTCTAGTTTATAACTGTATAAAAAGTATCGTTGCAAGGTGATCTAATATATCTAACCTTGTCTCAACGTTTTTCTGAAAATCTTTGTCATTCATAAGACAATTATTAACTAGATATAAGTTTAAAAGATGAAGGTACAAGATACTCCAATATACTTATATCTTTTCCAAATACTACTTGAACTACCACCGTTCAAGTTATAATTAATTTCAAAAGTTCATCCCACTGATGAGACCACAAGATAAGACTTGAATAGATTCAATCTTTGAAATATTATTAAAGGAAATGAAGTTAGGATATACTTCATTAAGTTCTGATATATATATATATATATCCACATATACATCTTCTTTATACATTTCCTGAAAACCTCTGTCATGTAAAGTATGAACAGAGTTGCAATATCCAATAAATTTGGAAAGGAAAAGAATTTTGGCATAAACCAGGTATCTTGCTGATCAGGCAAAGATACCCATAAGTAACCTTTTCTACTAGTAGATGGACGAATTCCCCACTGGTCATCACCCTGGTCGTAATAGGACCTTATGCTGGACTGCCACTCAGCCACTTATGCATTTGATGGACTCCCACTGAGCCACTTACACTATCATGGACGCCCACTGAGCCCATGTTGCTTATGCCGACTCAATAGATGGACTTACTTCCCGAACGTTGGGTAAGTAATCAATTCATTTACCAAAACTGCAACCGTGTTGCGAATATAAAATACACCACAGAGCCGGATCCCTCAGGTTTTGAGCGAGTATTTAAATCCCCTTAAAAAGGAAGATCTTAAATATAAAAATGAGTTTTGGGATCCGCTCTAACTTTTAAAAATCATTTTGAAGACTCGAAAACACTTTAAAGAGTGTTTGGAGTAAAGCTGATTTAATGAAGTAAATCAGTCCCCAGAATATTTAGAAAATGTCTGAATATTATTATTTAAATAATATTCCCATAAAGAATAATCTTTATAAAAATAATTGAAGTAGAAGTATTAAAACTTATACTTGAAACGAGTATTAAATAACCAAAGATATACTTATATGAAAGTACTATCTTTATTTGAATAATCGAAAATAAGTTTGATTATTGACACCTTATTCTTTAATAAAATAAAGAATATATCTCAGCAAATAATCGGAGTCATAGATCCTCAAATGAATATTCAAATAATATTCATTAAATAATATAAACTGAGTCATAAGCCCTCGAATGAATATTCAAATAATATTCAATAAATAATATAAAAGAGTCATAAGCCCTCGAATGAATTATTCAAATAATATTCAAATAATAAAATAAAAGGAGTCATAAGTCCTCGAATGAATATTCAAAATAATATTCATTTAATATAAAGGAGTCATAAGCCTTCGAATAATATTCGAAATAATATTCAATAATAAAATAAAGTTAAAGTTATCGAATAAACCTTATTCGATTAACAGTTTTGAAAACTATGACCATATATATATATAAGTATATATATATATTTATATCCATATATACAAAATCTACTCGGGATCCTCGACTCCCGGTTTTAGAAAATATTTTCACCTTTGGGTCCCTATACTAAGGGTATATGCAAATTACCGCTATCCTCTAGCATAGGTATTATCAACTGAATCAACAGATATATATGGAAAGAATACAAAACATGCATGCATATATATACCATAGCAGCATGCTTCAATATATTGCAACATTTGCTAATTAACCAACATGCATCTATCGCAAGATAATGCAAATACATATATTCATCACAACAACAGTTATAACGGGTAGAAAACTTGCCTGAGCGACTGGGGGTTACGAATGGCTCGGGACGAGTCTGGTAACCTATAAACAACAAGTAAGTTGGAATTAAACCAAAGTCACTTGTAAATCTATACTTTAACTAACTTAGACTCTAACGCTTGTTTTGCGCTCGCTGGTTCTCTTAAGTCACTCGAGTACCCTCGGCTCCACCATTTTTAATAATTTAACCTTTACGAGTTTTAAGGAGATTCCTTCGCGAGTGTCTTACCAACTGCCTAACACACTTACCATAAATGTTTCATACATTAATTAACCTTTTTTGGTCTTTAACCTATGTTTCAAAGTAAGGTGAGGGGAAAAGTTTCGTTCGCGAAACGCCGTTACTTGAAACGGTCGTTTCTCCTAAACCGTGCATCGGAATCGAATGAACTATATATCAAAACGAAGCTCGTAACATGAGCTATCTAAACATGGCAGTGGTCATAATCTAGCAGGGGGTTCTCGGGTCCTAATGTTATGCATAAAAACAGTCTAAAGAAAATCGGACGTTACGACGGCTATGTTTACGCAATTTTCCAATTTTAAACCATTCAAAACCAACCCAATTCAACCTCAAATCCAACATACAACCAACATCCATCCTTATCACATCATAACAACCCCAACCAATTCAATTTTAACATTCATACTTATGCCTAAGCTTAACTTTAATCATACTTAAGTTCTTTTAATCAAAACAACAACATTTACCATTCCATTTCACTACCATTTCAAATCCCAAACTCTAATCACAACAACAAGCTACAATATCACCCTACTAATCAAAATCATCTTATAATATATAGGAATCTAGGGTTTGGAGATGGTATACCTTCCTTGAAGTGGTGGGAGTAGCTAGGAAGCCTTAAGAAGCTTTGAGAAGTCTTAGGAATGCTTGGATCTTCAAGGAAAACAAGAAAAATATCAAGTTAAAAACTTGAAAACACTATTCATTGTCTTCTTCTTTGATTAAATGAAGAAGATGGAGAAGGAATTGATGGCTTAAACTCATGATATAGCCCTAACTAAGCATGAAGATGATTAGGGAATTAACTCACCAATTTAAGAGGCTTGGATCTTGAGTTTTGAATTCTTGCCCAATTGCAATAGTAAAAAGCCGAGAGCAAAGATGAACAATGCCTTGGTTGCTTTTTGATTTTGATGAAAAATGATTTTGCTTGGCTTGGTTGACTTGTTTTTGTGTTTGATTTAGTTAATTACCTTGTTGCCCTTGAATTTGTGTGGTTCTCATTCAACCACACCTCCTTCCTTCCCATGTCATGCCTATGTCATGTTGTGATGTCATCCTTCCCTCTTTGTCCTCCTCTCATTGGTTGGGTGACATCACTCACTCTAATCCCTTTGATTAACTTCCTAATTGTTTGCCTAATGACCGCTGATCTGCTATACGGTTCGCTTAACTTTCATTCTCGTTTATCGTTTGAAGGATCATACCCGGGATCTTATAACTTAGGTTCCCTTAACCTTTCTCAATACATTATATTCCTTTTTATGATCCTCGATTATAATCCTTTAATTTAAATCCTTTTTATCCTGTTACCTTATACTCAATTCTCTCCGTATCTAGTGGGTTTCCGGGAAAAATCCAAGTGTTCGGATTTGGATTCTGACAATCTTTACATACACTTATATCCCATATAAAGTACTAATAAAATCTCAGAATATCCATATCAGAACCCCTACATAGTGTGGCATTAAAAGTTTTCTCATTCAGCAAAAACACTATTCCTAAGGGTTTCAAAATTTCCCAAAAATTGGGGTTATTACACCAACAACAAAA